>NW_020639929.1:706895-708176 GCF_003573695.1 Papaver somniferum
TTTGGTTATTTAGGGAAAGAGTGGACCAGTTTAGTCCACATAGACTGGGTCCTCCAGGTTGGTTGTTTCAATGTCGGGTGGAAATGGCTCAAGGAATGGCTTTAATCTCTGCCCGTTGACTTTGAAAACGTTCTTGTTGGAGACATCCTCCAACTCTACAGCTCCATGAGGATAAACTGTGCGTACTAGGTACGGACCCTTCCATCTGGAACGCAGTTTTCCTGGAAAAAGATGTAATCGGGAGTCATACAGCAAGACTTTCTGACCAGGAGTGAAGGATTTGCGCAGAATACGCTTATCATGAAATATCTTCATCTTCTGCTTGTACAGCTTGGCACTGTCATAAGCCTCATTTCTCAATTCTTCCAACTCGTTGAGTTGAAGTTTCCGTTGAATTCCAGCTTCGTCCAGAGAAAAGTTCAGCTCTTTGATTGCCTAGTAGGCACGATGTTCTAATTCCACAGGTAGATGGCACGGCTTTCCATACACTAGACGATAGGGGGACATGCCAATTGGTGTCTTATAAGCTGTTCTATAGGCCCACAAAGCATCATTCAATCTCAATGACCAATCTTTCCTGGATGGGTTGACCGTCTTCTCCAGAATGTGCTTAATTTCCCTATTAGACACTTCCACTTGTCCACTAGTCTGAGGGTGGTACGGAGTAGCAACCTTGTGAGTTATGCCATACTTGCGTACTAAAGACTCGAAGTACTTGTTACGAAAATGTGAACCGCCGTCACTGATGATAGCTCTAGGGGTACCAAAACGTGCAAATATGTTCTCCTTTAGAAATGAAAGTACCACCTTGTGGTCATTTGTTCTGGTTGCTATGGCTTCTACCCACTTAGAAACGTAATCAACTGCGACTAGGATGTATAACTTGCTGTCAGACATGGGAAATGGACCCATGAAGTCTATCCCCCAAACATCAAAAATCTCCACAATCAAAATGGGGTTCAATGGCATCATGTTTCTCCTCGAAATGCTTCCTAGCTTTTGACAGCGTTCACAAGCAACACAATAATCATGGCAATCCTTGAACAATGATGGCCAATAGAATCCACACTGCAAGATCTTTGCAGCGGTTTTCTTGGCACTGAAATGGCCTCCACATGCTTGGTCATGACAGAAAGATATCACATCTTTCTGTTCAGTGTTGGGGACACATCTCCTAATGATTTGGTCTGGACAGTACTTAAACAAATATGGGTCATCCCAAAGGAAATGTTTGACTTCAGCCAGGAATTTAGAGCGGTCTTGTCTCGACCAACGTGAGGG
>NW_020639929.1:710405-738192 GCF_003573695.1 Papaver somniferum
CAATTCAATATGTCAGTTCCAACTTCATATGTATTTATGAAAAGATTCCTTAAAACGGCTCAGTCTGATAAGAAGGTTTGTATAGTTAGTCTTCCATCAGATTAAACTGTTGATCCATAGTATTTTATAACTTTTTATAGCTTGGATACTAACATATTTTCTGCATTTTGAACCAGCTTGAGCTTCTCTCCTTTTTCTTGATCGAGCTATCCTTGGTTGATCATGACATGCTTAGGTTACCACCATCTCTGTTAGCTGCTGCAGCCATCTACACTGCTCAGTTTACTCTTAAAAGGACTAGACATTGGAGTAAGACCACAGAGTGGCATTCATATTACTCAGAAGATCAATTACCGTAAGTGATAACTTCTTCCCGAACACACCGAATTCCTTGTTTTTGCTTTGGACATTCGACATGTAGTGCCATTGTTATGAATGTACACATTTAGCCGACATTTATGATTGTTTTTTTTACGAGAAGCTAGCTAATATTGGGGTTTATCTCATGGTAGACATCGTCCAGATATCATATTCGTATTTTTTCTCCTAATTGAGAAACCATTTGTACTCCCCACTAAATATATACATTTTTTTTTATCAAAGGATGGTTGCAGGTGGTTCTGGACTCGGAACAGTGATGGAGTGGAACACAAAGACTCCCTTGTAGTGGGATTGGGAGAATTTAGTAATGTTCAGTGGGAAAGTAAATGAAATTCCTAAGGCTTCGCTGCAACCTACTGACTGGGGTGTTGAAGGAGACGGCGGGGGGAATTGATAATGGGTATTTCTGTTCTCCGCCTGGTGGTGGGAGAGATGGTGCTAGTGGTGGTGGTCATTATGGGTCTGATTTGGGAAATAGGTCTTCGTCTAAAAGTTCTATATCAGCATCTATTGGTTCTTCAGGGGAAGTAGGAAGTAGTAAATCCAAGTTTAACTTTGACACAGTTGAAGATTTGAGATAGTTGAAATTGTAAATTGAATTCACTATTCAATAAATTCACTATTCCATACAAAATGAGTTTAAAGTCGCTATTATATTCAGTTTCGAAGTCATTATTAATTAATTCCCGTTTTTAGTTTTTGATTCAGTTGAATCATCTTTGGATTCAGCTGAATCAATATCATTTTTTTTTTATGAAATATCATTAAAAAAACTACTGTTTCTGTCTGTTTTTGTCTATCTACTGTTAAAGAAAGTAGTTTTTTTAAAGAATTCAACTCTTGCCAGACACAGTCGTTTTCGAAAAAACCACTTCTAGAATGCAGCTGATGGACACAGTCGTTTTTAGTGATATTACTTCATGTCCTGACAGTAGTTTAACTTCCATTTTCCACTAGTGTAACTGAGATGAATGCATTTTTTTATCATAAAAAGAGCGCTTCTCCTTTTTTTCTTTTATAAAAAAATGGATTTTATCGAACAGTAAAAATAATATCGGTTTTTAAAATCTGGTTTTGGTATACACAAAAGATTTATTTTTTCATATACTACCTTTTACTTTCAAATTTAATGAATCAATCCAATTTGCAATTTCATTCGGATATAGATACAAAAGGCTGGTCGAGTTCTTCAACCCCCCCAAAAAAAGAAAGGGAAAAATTGAGCCGTAGAAGATTCTTAGGTCATTGAATCAGTATCCTATACGGAAAACCAAAATATAAATAAATATAAGACAAATGTGCGGGTACATTTGTTTGCCTTCATATATCATGCCATATCTGGCACGTTATAGATAGGAAGGAGATTTACCATTAATTGATGGTAAATCGTGGATACATATATATCCTTGACATACTGAAACGACTTCCATTACTGGTATCAAACCAATAGCGATTCATACAAGCTAAATCCTCTAATCGATAATTTGTCCAAAGAAAAAATTTCCATTTCATTAATTTATTTCTATCTATATCTAATTTTTTTGGATCTTTATCAAGATGCTTGCTCTCCTCCAGAAAAGTACCGCAGTTCTTTATGTTGTTCTTATTGTAAAATGTTTTCTTTCTATCCAAAACATTTCTTTTTTCCGAGTTTAAACAAATTTGAATTTTCAATTCTCTACGACATCTAGGAGCTAAAATATTTTCAGGAACAACAAAAGCATAATTTTTTTCTCTCTTTTCAAGCACCCTTTCATGTCTATGTCTTTTAATGGATTCATCAAAAGAATTATTATAACCGTTTTCTTTTTGTTGGTTTTTTATATTAGTTTGGTGATTACTCTTATGGACCAGTGAAATAACTATGGTTTGATACATAATAAAAAGTCCATCTCCTTGTATAGACAGGAAAACAGGTTCAATAATCAATACTCCTTTGTTTATCAATTCTGTAAAATTTAGATCTTTTTGAATCAGCAATATATCCAGACGCATTTCTCCTCTTTGAATAGAGGATATCGCAATTTGTTTTGGATTGTTCAGTCTAAGCAGGAGATAATATATCTGGATACTATTAATTATTCTTTGATCCAAAGAACTATGCTATCTCCATTGAAAAACAAAATATATTTTCAGGAAAAAATCTAGTTCCGCTTCTGTGGTACTCTTCCATTTATTTTGATTTCTACTCTTTTTCATGTATGAGTCACTGTCATCCTCGTTAACTTCTTTTTCTTGGTTTGATAGATCTGATCCAATATCTTCTTGGTCTGATTCTTCTTTTTCTTCTTGGTCTGATTCTTCTTTTTCTTCTTGATTTTGATTTTCTAATTCAAGATCTTTTTTTTTAGCTTTTTATTTTCACTGGTGGTTTTATTTCCATTAAAATGGAAAAGCAGTGATTTTGTTGGTATAATCCACGGTTTAATTCTATATGTATCATATAGCCCCAACAATTCTGGGAAGAACCAAAGGTGCAGATTTGATATGGGGCGGTTTAGTATTTCTTCATTCATCCCCATCCAATCAAAAAAAAGTTTTTTCCACTGGACGGTTTTATTTGTTTATCAATCGCAAGATACGAAAGATCCTTCGTATCAATTTGATTAATGATTGAATAATAGTTAATTCCTATTTTAGTATTTTTATCCATGCGGGTCTCAGTATCCATATTAGCCCAAGCCTCAATATCGATCTTCTTTCCAAGACAAAAGGAAACGATTCTCCAATCAAAATATTTTCTATCCGGATTTTTATCCGTATCAACAATACAATCTTCTCCTAGATAATGACTCATATATATGCCTGCCTGCATATAAAAAATTGGGGGTTTATTTGTGTTGTAGTTATAGGGAATTTTTCGGCTTCCCTTTACTTGTAATGGTGATAGAGAAATATATGAATCCTTCCCTTCTCTATAATTGATATATTTCAGTCATAAAAGATCATATCCATACTGTTTTTTAAATTTTTGTGTTTTACTCGATAATGAATCCATTACATAAGCATTTTGCTTCTTATAATGAAATACATTTTTTTGTTCATATGAATCCAATTTTCTTGATGCCTTGTTTGAAATCGTATGACTTTGATTGACTCCATTTCGTTGTTTTTGTAGAGCTAATTGAGACGATGTAATCTTAGATGAATTATATTTATAGTTATAATGACTGTTTAACCAATTTTTCCACCCATTCGTTTCAAAATTGCTAAGTGTTTTATTTCTTGATTCAGAATAAAGTATTCCTTGTGTTCCAAAAAATTTATTTATTCTATCTTTAAGAAAAAAAGACGTTCCATTATATTGAAGTACAGATCTCATGTGATATTTGTTAATCACTTGGGTTTGTGATAATTTGTAAAATACATATACCTGTGACAAGTCAACTGGGGCACAAAAATGATGTAAATTCTTATTACTAATATTTGAAAGTGCCCTCTTTTTAGTCGAAATTACATGAATTTTTTTTTTCTTCAACTTCTTCTTTCTTTATTTCAGCATTGCAACTTTTTTTTATCAATCTCTCCTTTTTTTAAGTCTAGGGAAAATTGTGCATTGATCCTGGGAATATTAATGAGATATAGAAGGGTGTCCATATATATCTTTTCAATCAAAAAGTTTAAAAAAGAGTGTCGTTTAGTATTAATCTAGCACTTCTTCTTTGGAATATCCGCAAAAAGCTTTTTGGCGCTTCTAATCTTTTATCGTTACACTTGTATCGTTAGGATTAATATCTCTATCTGGAATTAGAAACGTTTTTTTCTTGTCATTTATTATTTTTTCAATTTGATTCTTAATTGTACTTGTCCTATCAGCCAGATCTTCAGTTTTTTTTCTGTTAGTGAATAATTTGTCCAAGACATTGATCTAATTCGACTTGACGATTCATGAACTACCTAATTTTCTTTGAGAGATTTTTTTTTAATTTTCACTAGATTCATATACTTTTCTCAATCCAACTAATAAAATTGGATTTACTTTGCCAAGTTCTTTTATTCTTTTTTCTTGAAAAAATCCTTTTTATGAGTCCAGCTTTCTTTTTCTTTTGAGTCCTTTAGAAACTCTTTTGTTTTTTCTTTTAAAACTCTTAGACCTAGAAAACTTTGTGTTTTTTTTTGTTATTCTTTTTTCTAGGTCTTTAAAAATGGGTTTTAAAAAAGAAGGCCGTCTTCGAGGAGAACCAAAAGGAAATTCAGTTTCCATCCCCCAGACTATCAAAAAGCAAGAATTTTCCTTTATTCCCCTTGGATTTTTATGATGAGATCGTTTCTTAGAACTGTTCCAAGGTTTCGGATAGAAAGGATATAGGATCTTTATCTGAATACCCTCTGTTAACCAATTTTTTGGAAATTCCATTTCGGATAATTGAACACCATTATAGGTGCATTTAACATGCATTTCTCTACCCCACTCTCTCCAATCCTCATTCCATTCCGGGGGATGAAATAATAAGATACGGCTGACGTTTTTAGCTATTATCAACGAAGGCAATCCAATATATTTTCTAAAAATCGAGTGGGCTATTAACAAGCAACCCCTTATTGATTGACCAAATAGAACAATATCCAAGCTTTCCGCTACTGCTAGCCGGTCATTTTCCTCCCCTTTCTTCTTCCTTTTTCTATCCTTTTCTTTTGTCTCTTCCTCAAAACTGGAATTTTTTAATTCCGTACTTTTTATCATCCAATTCTTAAAAAGAAGATTCCAAATTCGGGAGGTATCAACAGAAAAAAAAAACTTTTTGTAGTTTCCGTCCAAAAAAAGGGGGGAATGGATATTTGTTTGAAACGATTCCCAAATACCTGTTTTACGTCTTTGAGCGCGCATAGAACCTTTGATTATCTCGACGAAAATCCGATTCTTGCGCATAACGTAGGACAAACACTTCTTCTACTTCATCATTAGTATTCGTTGTACTATTTGTACGTTCGGTATCTGTAAAAATGACTACATGGTTGGCCTTTCTTGACCTAATTTCATGATCCTCAGCCGTTTCTTCTAAAATTGTTCCATCTTGTTGATCCAAACTGGTAATTAATTTGTATGACCATTGAGGAACTTCTTTACGTATTTCTTTTATTCCAATGGATTCCTTTATAATTCTTTGACGATGTCTATCGGGTGTAACCGCATCAAATAAATATTTCGTTCTATTTTCTGAATTAAGTTTTCCTTCTTCTGGAAGGAAGTATTTTCTCTCAAATTTTTCCTTTTTTTCTTCAAATTCTTGGTAGTTTGTGGGAAGTATATTATGAAATTTATTTATACAAATCCAACCTTCTTCTGAGAAAGCCTCATTCATATTCAAACTTGATTTTAAATACTTTTTTTAATTTTCGCTTCCACGGCGGGTTCCGTTCAAAAAAGGATCATAACTTTCAGGCAGGCAGTCTTGTTCAGTCTCATCATTGCATAATCTAATCCTTTTTTCAAGTACATCCAGTTTCAGAGACCCCCTTTATAAAGCATCAATTCTATTGAAAAATGCGTTGTTTATGTTCTTTTTTTTTCGATGGTATAAACCCAATTATTATACAATTCTTCAGAAGAGGGTTTTTCAATTGTAGACAAAAGTATCTTTCCTTTTATCATTTCCAAAAAGATTGAAAAACTAGGTGGATATGTAAAAGAGATTCTTTCTTTTCCATCACTTTCACATGTAAAAAAAAAATAGTGTGACATTTCATCTCGGACATCATCTTCAAATTGATCATTTTTGATATATCGCACTGGACGATTCCATCGTTTATAGTCGAAAAGAAGAGTAACAAGAGGTTTTTCAAACCAGAGGAGGTCTTTATCTTCTTTAAGTTTAAGTATTCTAACTTCGAATTTTCTTCCGAACAAAGGGAAGGGGAATGGTCTTCTTCGATGGATCCTTCTTCCTGTTTAGTCCCCTTCGTTTCGGAAATTGTTTCGATTTCTACATCTGTTTCTCCCTCACTTCCCCCCTTTCTTACGTTTCGGCAGTTTCTTCTTTTAGTTTCTTAGTAACAATAGGCGACGACATTCTGCCTGAATAGTAGACACAGGTGATAAATAAGAGAATACTAAAGATTCGAGCCATAGAATTTCTCAATTCTGACACAAGGTACTTATTCGATCTAATAGAATTATTTTTCCGTATCCAAAATAATACCAATACAATCCATTTCATGAATAAAATGTGACCAATTATTCATTACAAGTCCCATGACTTGACTTGTAACGTGTGACCGCCCGCCGCCTAGCTTGCGCGTGATTGGTCAAAATAGCTAGGTCTTTCAAGCAAGGCCCACTTAACAACTTGCTACATATTTTCCACGAAAATACTCGAGACATCATGGCACAACAGTTTTTGGTTATCAACACAAGTATTCAGAAAAACACAAAAGAACTCATAACTTACATTCTGCAAGCGAGTTCCACCTTTCTGATACAAGTCATAAAACAACCACACCTTCAGAGTTAACTGTTGTGATGATTAAGAAGCACACAAAACACTTGCAAGTATACAAGGTCAAGATTTATAATATAGTGATGAGTAGGGGTTTGTCCACAGGGAGAGGAGCATACAAGAAGTTTTCCTAGGCTAACAATAGTGACAAAGCACTATGGCAGTGAGCTAAGCAAGGGAAATGGCATGAACCAAAAATGCAGGGTAAAGCAATAAAGAAGCAGTTAAGAACCACAACAGGGAAAGATAAGCAAAGAACCAAGCTAAGAAAAGCAGCAAATAACCAAGGCTTGGCAGCCAAGGGCAAGAGGCAGGATTGTGCACTGACTTCAGTGCACAGTAGCTACAAGGTGCAAGAAAATAAAAAGCAAGAAAATATAACTGAAATTGCAAACACACAGGACTTGAAATTATAATTGACTGAAAGAGAAGTGGTGGGTAAGCCAAGGCATATGATCCACCTTGTATCCTAATCAAGTGACATGGTCTAGGTTATGTTCATTCCTAAGCATACAACTAGAAATGAAAGAGCACCAACTTGCTCACTAGTCTACCCCTAGCATTGGCTGTCTTTTGACAGTACAGCCAATCACAGGCTCTATGAACATTGACATCTCTCATTTGCACAATCTACACACAGCAGGGGAGAACTATCCTAGCTCAATCACACTTGACAGTGCACAAGGCTTCACTGAGCCTTGGCCTGAAACTGATTAGCTCATGCTAACCATGTTTTGGCAACAAACATACATCATATGAGATAAGTTAAACATAAATTTCAGCATATCAAATAACTACAACACATAAGCAAATTGCAACTGTAAACATACAAGCACTGAAATTTTCAGTTCATAAAAATTTTTCTCCAATTCTCTACTGGCTAGTCCAGAGAGGTAAATAGTGTCTTCTACACACTTCACACAACACCCATTTATACCCAATACACATAATTTTGGTTTTCCCCAATTTTTCCCCAAAGTCAGTAGAACTAGGGTTTGGTGAAATTGATTTACCTACTGTTGATGAGATACTCGCTCCATCTCGTCGACCCAATCTTCTCCTGCTTCTTCTCGTTCCTCTCGAGCTCCAATTGATGCTTTAATCATCATATATATCCCCAATTTCTCACCTAGGGTTTCAGGCAGAGAGATGAGAAATTGAGGTTGTAAATGATGATTAAAGAGATGGTACGTGATGTGTTTAGGTAGAATAGAGTTGGGGAGAAATTAGTGGAGTGATTTGGGGTGAGGTGGTGGTGATGGAGACGGACATGGTGGTGGTACGGGGCATGGCGGTTCTGCAGAGGGGGTGATGGAGGAGATGGTTCGATGGAGAAGGGAAGGGTGTGTTTGTTTGAGGTGTAGGTGCTCGGTCGCTAGGGTGTGAGGCGAGTGTATCGAGTGTGATGATATGCGACGCTTAGCCGTGGGATAGGGAGATGAAAGATCAATCGGACGGTGAGGTGAAGTGAAGCTTGTAGCGACCGCTGGATTGTTTTGATACAACGAAGTTAACGGCTCTAGATGGGGTTAGGTATTGTAGTGTAAGGCGGAGATATCAAACGTTGATGAACAGCAAGGGAGCGACCGCTGGATCCAACAACCATCTAATCCGAAGGCTTGGAATTTCAGCGCTGTGGTGCTTGGCAGAGACTTCAGATTTTGATGCTCTATGAAGGAGCGACCATCGGATGCTTCTGAGAACTGATCTGACGGCTGAGAACGGAGGCGCTTTTGTGTGTAGAAAATGAGGTTGTGCGCACCATTCTTCGTGGCTTCCTTGCGTAATTTCTCCCGGCTTTTCACTACTTTTCTGCTCTTTTCGCTCCGCGACTCATCCGAACTTTATTTATTACCTAAAAATGCAAAATTAATTAATAAAAATATTTATTCTTGAAAACAATGAAAATACAGAATATGGGATAAAATGTAGAATTAATGCATAAAAGATGAGTTAAAATGCCAACAAAAAGGGATAAATATATACAATATTTGGCACTCATCAAATACCCCCAAACCTGAATTTTACTTGTCCTCAAGTAAAACAAAACTAAGGAAATCCTAACTATACCACTGTCGCTGGTCTCTCGAATGCATTTAGCGTATGCACTAAGCCTTTTAAACCACTAAGTGTCCCTAGTGGACGAGTTGAAGTCTCGTGAAGGTTTACCAGAGGTGTGCCTACAAAACCTAAGTCAAAATATAAGCTCAGATTCCATCAAATGTGACATGTGCAAAACAGTTAAGCTCACAGCAAAATGGAGATGTCAATCTAGCTATCGAAGGCACAATCCTAGCACTGATAACAAAAAAATACATGTGATAAGAGTGTAAAGTGTATCTACACATGTGTAAAGAAAGATCTGAAGTTATGACTACTAATCACCAAGAGATAGTTTCTCAGGCTAAGAACTGAGGTCGAAATCTAGCTAGCTGTCCGGACTTTACGAGAATTGTGAATGAGTTGGAGGTATTTCACAATTACTCGCGTTGTACATCAATGGCATACACCCTCCTTGCTTATTACAACGAAACAACAAAAGATGACTATTTACATGACTCTTATTTACATTGACAAATCTCTTTTTATTTTTGGAACAAGAGATGATGGAATTGATAAATACTTGATTTTTTTTGTTTTTTTTTTTTTTTTTTTTTTTTTTTTTTTTTTTTTTTTTTTTTTTTTTTTTTTTTTTTTTTTTTTTTTTTTTTTTTTTTTTTTTTTTTTTTTTTTTTTTTTTTTTTTTTTTTTTTTTTTTTTTTTTGAACAAGGAAACACTTTTGATACATATACAAAAGGAAACAAAAGATTACATGACACTTTGCAAGAGGTAGCCCTTTTTGATGCACCCAGTTAAATTCGATGGTTGTCTTTCTTAATGTAACCTCCACCTTCTATCCCAACCAACCAAAGAACAAGCTAGTCAAGTTTCGTTCAGTATTCTAAAGTGATTGGCAATCGTAACTTCCTATCAAACACTTTGAAGATCGAGGCCATACATGTATTGGTAGATCGTGCGCGTGCAAATTTCTTATCACTATGTGAATTGTGCTAGAATCAGGGTGCCTAAATATCTAGACTAAGACTCCTAATAATTACATATTTGCACAAGAGTCAACATTTCAAGGTAAATGAGCTCCATTTTTATGATTTTTTTAATTTTTTAATTTTTTATTTTGATTTTTCAATTTTTTTTTCAAAAAGATGGAGTTTTGTTTTCAATTATGGCATATTATCGTGGTATCTACTCTATACCCCCAAACCTAAACTAAACATTGTCCTCAATGTTTCAAAATATGGAAAGAATTATAAAACAATATATGAAGAGGAACATGCTGAGTAGAGTAAAAGGAGAGAGAATACCCGATTGTACGGTGGTAGCTCGATTAAAACTCCGTTATTTCAGGCAAAAATCCATCATATTAGCAGTCACAATGGATGAGCACAAAATATATACAAAAGGAAATTTAACTAACACATTATCTACAAGAAAATTTGGTTTTTAATGGGGTTGGACTTTTTGGAAAAAATTTGGTTTTGTTGGGAAAAAGACAAATTTTGGTTTTGATGGGAAAACGAAAAATTTTGGTTTTTAGGGAAACATTTGGAAAACTGTTTGGTTATTTAGGGAAAGAGTGGACCAGTTTAGTCCACATAGACTGGGTCCTCCAGGTTGGTTGTTTCAATGTCGGGTGGAAATGGCTCAAGGAATGGCTTTAATCTCTGCCCGTTGACTTTGAAAACGTTCTTGTTGGAGACATCCTCCAGCTCTACAGCTCCATGAGGAAAAACTGTGTGTACTAGGTACGGACCCTTCCATCTGGAACGCAGTTTTCCTGGAAAAAGATGTAATCGGGAGTCATACAGCAAGACTTTCTGACCAGGAGTGAAGGATTTGCGTAGAATACGCTTGTCATGAAACAACTTCATCTTCTGCTTATATAACCTGGCACTATCATAAGCCTCATTCCTTAATTCTTCTAACTCGTTGAGTTGAAGTTTCCTTTGAATTCCAGCTTCGTCCAGAGAAAAGTTCAGCTCTTTGATTGCCCAGTAAGCTCGATGTTCTAAATCCACAGGTAGATGGCACGGCTTTCCATACACTAGACGATAGGGGGACATGCCAATTGGTGTCTTATAAGCTGTTCTATAGGCCCACAAAGCATCATTCAATCTCAATGACCAATCTTTCCTGGACGGGTTAACTGTCTTCTCGAGAATGTGCTTAATTTCCCTATTAGAAACTTCTACTTGTCCACTGGACTGAGGGTGGTACGGAGTAGCAACCTTGTGAGTTATGCCATACTTGCGTACTAAAGACTCAAAGTACTTGTTGGTGTGAAAATGGGAAGCACACAAAACACTTGCAAGTATACAAGGTCAAGATTTGTAATAAAAGGGGGAGTAGGGGTTTGTCCACAGGGAGAGGAGCATATAAGAAGTTTTCCTAGCTAAAGTGTGTAGTGAGCTAAGGGCAGGCAAGGTAAATGGCATACAGACAAGAATGCAAGGTAAGTAAAGAAAAACAGACAATAACCAAGGCTTGGAAGATAAAGCAGCAAAGAAACAGCCAAGAAAAGCAGCAAATAACCAAGGCTTGGCAGCCAAGGGCAGGGTGAGTTCAGTGCACTGACTTCAGTGCACAGTAGCTACAAAGTGCAAGAAAATGAAAGGCAAGAAAAGTAACTGAAGAAAATGACTGATCAGGAAGCAAACTTAGAACTGAAAATGTAAATTACTAAGAGGGAATTGGTGGGTAAGCCAAGGCTTATGATCCACCTTGTGTCCTAATCAAGTGACATGTTTCTAGGTTATGTTCATTCCTAAGCATACAACTAGAAATGAAAGAACACCAACTTGCTCACTAGTCTACCCCTAGCATTGGCTGTCTTTTGACAGTACAGCCAATCACAGGCTCTATGAGCATTGGCATCTCTCATTTGCACAATCAAAACACAGCAACAGGAAGTAACTATCCTAGCTCATTCACACTTGACAGTGCACAAGGCTTCACTGAGCCTTGGCCTGAGGCTGATTAGCTCATGCTAACCATGTTATGGCAACATACATACATCATATGAGATAATTTAAACACAAATTGCAACATATCAGATAACTACAACAGAAGCAATTCTCAACTGTTAACAGACAAGCACTGAAATTTTAAGTTCATAAAAATTTGTCTCAAATTCTCTACTGGCTAGTCCAGAGAGGTATACAGTGTCCTTCACACACTCCCCACAACACCAATTTATACCCAATTACACATTTAGGGTTTTCCCCCAATTTTCCCCCAAAATCAGTAGAACTAGGGTTTGGTGAAATTGATTTACCTACTGTTGATGAGATACTCGCTCCATCTCGTCGACCCACTCTTCTCCTGCTTCTTCTCGTTCCTCTCATGCTTCAATTGTTGCTTTAATCATCACTTATATCCCCAATTTCTCACCTAGGGTTTCAGTGAGCAGAGAGATGAGAAATTGGAGAAATTAGTGATGCTAAAGAGATGGTACGTGATGGTGATGATGGGCTTAGGTAGAGTAGAGTCGGGGAGAAAATAGTGGAGTGATTTGGGGTGAGGTGGTGATGATGGAGACGGACATGGTGGTGGTACGGGTTCTGAAGGAAGAAGAGATGGAGAAGAAAGAAGAAAGGTGCGTTTGGCTGGGTATAGGGTGTTCGATACTTGGGTGTTAGGCGGGCGTATCGAGTTTGATGATCTGCGACGCTGAGCCGATGGATGGGAAGATGGCAGAACAATCTGACGGCGAGATGGAGTGAAGCTTGTAGCGACCGCTGGATTATATAATACAACAAAATCAACAACGCCAGATGGAGTTAGGTGTTGTAGTGTTAGGCGGAGATATCAAACTTCGATGTACAGCAAGGGAGCGACCGTCGGATGCTTCTGAGAACTGATCTGACGGCTGAAGACGCAAGCGGGTATGGATTTGGGTTTTAGGCTTTTGGGTATAGAATATGGGTTTGGGAAATGAGTTTGGGCTTGGAAAACCTTGAGCCCACTTCTTCTTTAAGAGCAACTTTCTTCTTCTTGAGCCCATTTCCAGCTTTTTGGACGTGCGCTCCATTCTTTGCGGCTTCCTTGCGTAATTTCTCCCGGCTTTTCACCACTTTTCTGCTCTTTTTGCTCCGCAACTCATCCAATCTTTATTTATTACCTAAAAATGCAAAATTAATTAATAAAAATATTTATTCTTGAAAACAATGAAAATACAGAATGTGGGATAAAATGTAGAATTAATGCACAAAAGATGAGTGAATGCCAACAAAAAGGGATAAAATATATACAATATTTGGCACTCATCAAATACCCCCAAACCTGAATTTTACTTGTCCTCAAGTAAAACAAAACTAAGGAAATCCTAACTATACCACTGTCGCTGGTCTCTCGAATGCATTTAGCGTATGCACTAAGCCTTTTAAACCACTAAGTGTCCCTAGTGGACGAGTTGAAGTCTCGTGAAGGTTTGCTTAGAACGTACCTACAAAGTTCTAGGTCAAAATATAAGCTCAGATTCCATCAAACGTGACATGTGCAAAACAGTTTAAGCTCACAGCAAAATGGAGATGTCAATCTAGCTATCGAAGGCACAATCCTAGCACTGATAACAAATAAAGACATGTGATAAGAGTGTAAAGTGTATCTACACATGTGTAAAGAAAGATCTGAAGTCATGACTACTAATCACCAAGAGATAGTTTCTCAGGCTAAGAACTGAGGTCGAAATCTAGCTAGCTGTCCGGACTTTACGAGAATTGTGAATGAGTTGGAGGTATTTCACAATTTCTCGCGTTGTACATCAATGGCATACACCCTCCTTGCTTATTACAACAAAACAACAAAAATAACTCTTTACATGACTCTTATTTACATTGACTATCTCTTTTATTTTTGGAACAAGAGATGATGGAATTGATAAATACTTGATTTTTTTGTATTTTTCTGATTTTTTTTTTTTTTTTGACAGGAAACACTTTTGATACATAACAAAAAGAAACAAAAGATTACATGACACTTTGCAAGAGGTAGCCCTTTTTGATGCACCCAGTTAAATTCGATGGTTGTTTTTCTTAATGTAACCTCCACCTTCTATCCCAACCAACCAAAGAACAAGCTAGTCCAGTTTCGTTCAGTATTCTAAAGTGATTGGCAATCGTAACTTCCTATCCAACACCTTGAAGATCGAGGCCATACATGTATTGGTAGATCGTGCGCGTGCAAGTTTCTTATCACTATGTGAATTGTGCTAGAATCAGGGTGCCTAAATATCTAGACTAAGACTCCTAATAAAAATACATATTTGCACAAGAGTCAACATTTCAAGGTAAATGAGCTCCATTTTTATGATTTTTCATTTTTTAATTTTTTTGAATTTTGATTTTTTAATTAATTTTTTTTTTTTTTTTTTGGAATTTTTCAATTTTTTCAAAAAGAAGAAGGAGTTTTGTTTTCAATTATGGCATATTATCGTGGTATCTACTCTATACCCCCAAACCTAAACTAAACATTGTCCTCAATGTTTCAAAATATGGAAAGAATTATAAAACAATATATGAAGAGGAACATGCTGAGTAGAGTAAAAGGAGAGAGAATACCCGATTGTACGGTGGTAGCTCGATTAAAACTCCGTTATTTCAAGGCAAAAATCCATCATATTAGCAGTCACAATGGATGAGCACAAAATATATACAAAAGGAAATTTAACTAACACATTATCTACAAGAAAATTTGATTTTTAATGGGATTGGACTTTTTGGAAAATTTTGGTTTTGTTGGGATACATTTGGTTTTGATGGGAAAACGAAAAATTTTGGTTTTTAGGGAAACATTTGGAAAACTGTTTGGTTATTTAGGGAAAGAGTGGACCAGTTTAGTCCACATAGACTGGGTCCTCCAGGTTGGTTGTTTCAATGTCGGGTGGAAATGGCTCAAGGAATGGCTTTAATCTCTGCCCGTTGACTTTGAAAACGTTCTTGTTGGAGACATCCTCCAACTCTACAGCTCCATGAGGATAAACTGTGCGTACTAGGTACGGACCCTTCCATCTGGAACGCAGTTTTCCTGGAAAAAGATGTAATCGGGAGTCATACAGCAAGACTTTCTGACCAGGAGTGAAGGATTTGCGCAGAATACGCTTATCATGAAATATCTTCATCTTCTGCTTGTACAGCTTGGCACTGTCATAAGCCTCATTTCTCAATTCTTCCAACTCGTTGAGTTGAAGTTTCCGTTGAATTCCAGCTTCGTCCAGAGAAAAGTTCAGCTCTTTGATTGCCCAGTAGGCACGATGTTCCAATTCCACAGGTAGATGGCACGGCTTTCCATACACTAGACGATAGGGGGACATGCCAATTGGTGTCTTATAAGCTGTTCTATAGGCCCACAAAGCATCATTCAATCTCAATGACCAATCTTTCCTGGACGGGTTGACCGTCTTCTCCAGAATGTGCTTAATTTCCCTATTAGACACTTCCACTTGTCCACTAGTCTGAGGGTGGTACGGAGTAGCAACCTTGTGAGTTATGCCATACTTGCGTACTAAAGACTCAAAGTACTTGTTACGAAAATGTGAACCGCCGTCACTGATGATAGCTCTAGGGGTACCAAAACGTGCAAATATGTTTTCCTTTAGAAATGAAAGTACCACCTTGTGGTCATTTGTTCTGGTTGCTATGGCTTCTACCCACTTAGAAACGTAATCAACTGCAACTAGGATGTACAACTTGCTGTCAGACATGGGAAATGGACCCATGAAGTCTATCCCCCAAACATCAAAAATCTCTACAATCAAAATGGGGTTCAATGGCATCATGTTTCTCCTCGAAATGCTTCCTAGCTTTTGACAGCGTTCACAAGCAACACAATAATCATGGCAATCCTTGAACAATGATGGCCAATAGAATCCACACTGCAAGATCTTTGCAGCGGTTTTCTTGGCACTGAAATGGCCTCCACATGCTTGGTCATGACAGAAAGATATCACATCTTTCTGTTCAGTGTTGGGGACACATCTCCTAATGATTTGGTCTGGACAGTACTTAAACAAATATGGGTCATCCCAAAGGAAATGTTTGACTTCAGCCAGGAATTTAGAGCGGTCTTGTCTCGACCAACGTGAGGGCATCCTACCTGTAGCGAGGTAGTTAACAATATCAGCAAACCAAGGAAGGTCTGAGATAGACATCAGCTGTTCATCTGGGAATGATTCTCTAATCAGCTCAGATTCATCAATAGACTCTAAAGTTAATCTAGACAAATGATCAGCAACCACATTCTCACAACCTTTCTTATCACGGATTTCGAGATCGAATTCCTGTAATAAGAGTATCCATCGAATAAGGCGAGCTTTAGCATCCTTCTTGGAAAGAAGATACTTCAAAGCCGCATGGTCTGTGTATATGATGATCTTAGACCCTATCAGATAAGATCTAAACTTGTCTAATGCGAAAACGACGGCAAGCAATTCCTTCTCGGTAGTTGAATAATTGAGTTGGGCATCATTAAAGGTTTTGCTAGCATAGTATATCACATATGGTAGTCTATCAACTCGCTTTCCTAAAACAGCACCAACAGCATAATCAGAGGCATCACACATAAGTTCGAACGGAAGCTTCCAATCGGGTGGTCGGACTATAGGAGCGGTGGTGAGAAGGGTTTTTAATTCCTCCCATGCCTTCACACAAGCAACATTGAAATTGAAGGCAACATCTTTGGAGAGAAGACTGCACAGAGGTCTGGAGATTTTGCTGAAATCTTTGATGAATCGCCGGTAAAAACCAACATGACCTAGAAATGATCTGATCTCCTTCACAGAGCAAGGTTGTGGTAGATGTTGGATGAGGTCAACTTTAGCTTTATCCACTTCAATTCCTTTTTCTGAGATGATGTGTCCTAGAACTATTCCTGAATTCACCATAAAATGGCATTTTTCCCAATTTAGAACAAGGTTCTTTTCTTTACATCTGGATATCACGAGGGCAAGATGCTTCAAACATTCGTCAAACGAGGAACCAAAAACAGAGAAATCATCCATAAAGATCTCGAGAAAACTATCTATCATGTCAGAAAAAATGCTCATCATGCAACGCTGAAAAGTAGCAGGTGCATTACACAACCCGAAGGGCATACGTCTATAAGCAAACGTCCCAAATGGACACGTGAATGTAGTTTTTTCCTGATCTTCCGGAGCAATGTGAATTTGGTTATAACCGGAAAAGCCATCTAGAAAACAGTAGTGACTGTGTCCAGACACACGTTCTAGCATTTGGTCAATGAAAGGGAGCGGGAAGTGATCCTTCCTTGTTACTGTGTTCAACTTCCTGTAGTCGATGCATACTCGCCATCCTGTGATTGTACGAGTAGGGACTAATTCATTCTTGTCGTTCTGAACAACAGTAATGCCTGACTTCTTAGGCACGACTTGAATGGGACTAACCCATTTGCTATCGGGAATTGGGTATATGATACCTGCATCAAGTAGTTTCAGGATCTCTCCTTTGACTACATCTCTCATGTTAGGATTAAGTCTCCTTTGCATTTCCCTCGATGGTTTGGCATTCTCTTCAAGGTTAATGTGGTGCATGCAAATGGTGGGACTAATTCCTTTGAGATCTGAGATGGTCCATCCTAAGGCCTCTTTGTGTTCCTTAAGTACTTCTAAAAGCTTACTTTCCTGTTCCGTGTCTAAACATGATGAAATAATGACAGGTAAAGTATCAGAAGAACCTAGGAATGCGTACTTCAACGTACTAGGCAACGTTTTCAATTCAAGCTTGGGTGGCTCAACAATGGATGGAATAAGCTTGGAATCAGAGAGTAGGGGTGGTTCCATTTCATATTTCCTTTCAGTGACGTCCATTTGAGGTACAGATTCGAGTAGAGATAGGACGTCACTACAGTATGCATCATCATAGGAATCAGGGTTAAAGTTCTCCATACATGCTTGAAAGGGGTCGACGGATAGAATGTTAGTCAACGAATCTTGCATTAATCCTTCAATCATATTAACTTCATGTACATCATCATCATCAAGATTCACAGGTTGTTGACTAATATCGAACACATTCAATTCTACCGTCATGTTACCAAAAGACAATTTCAACACTCCATTCCGACAATTAATGATCGCGTTGGACGTAGCCAAGAAAGGACGTCCTAAGATGACAGGAATGTGACAGTCTGGGTTTTGTACAGGTTGAGTGTCTAAGACAATGAAGTCTACGGGAAAATAGAATTTGTCAACCTTGATCAAAACATCTTCGACCACTCCACGAGGAATCTTGACAGATCGGTCTGCCAGTTGTAGAGTGATAGATGTTGGTTTCAACTCCCCAAGACCTAACTGCTCATAAACAGAATATGGCAGTAGGTTAACACTTGCACCTAGGTCTAATAACGCTTTATTGACCGTGTGTTCTCCTATAGTGCAAGAAATTGTTGGACATCCTGGATCCCTAAACTTGGGTGGAGTTTTGTTCAGAATGATGGAACTCACCTGCTCAGCTAAGAAAACACGTTTTTGCACATTGAGCTTGTACTTTTGAGTACACAAGTCTTTGAGGAACTTGGCATAAGCAGGGATTTGCTTGATTGCTTCAAGAAAAGGAATGTTGATGTTGACTCTCTTGAACAGATCTAACATCTCATTGTAATGGGTACTTTTCTGTTGATAGATCAATCTTTGAGGAAATGGGGCAACAGGAAGATGAGTTGGCAAAGGGACATTCACAGCAGTAGAATTGTCAGATTTTCCAACTTGCTCAGATTCTTTGGTTTTCTGGGGTTGTGGAGACAGTGTGGAATTTGTATCAGATTCATTAGGTTCGCCCACGTTGTTCTCGATGACTTTACCACTTCGGAGGGTGGTAATGGCATGGATTTGATCGGGTGAGGTTTCAGTGCAGGATGTTGTGCCTGTTTGAAATATCCTCTTTGGATTTTGTTGGGGTTGGCTAGGAAGTTTACCCTTTTCTCTCTCACATATTTGATCCATCTTTTGATCTAGATTTTTCTGACTTTGCATCAAACTCTGGAACATTTCCTCTAAGGTGGATAATCTCTTGTCTGTATTCTGTTGAGGATATGATTGTTGTTGAGAGTTTGATTGTTGTTGAGGGTTTCTCGGGTGTTGATAACCTTGATTGTTCTGATATCCCTGATTGTTTTGATAGCTCTGATTAGGTTGAGATGGTCCTCCTTGAGTGGGTCCTTTTGACCATGAAAAGTTAGGGTGGTTTCTCCATCCTGGATTGTAGGTCTGTGAATAAGGGTTATGCTCTGGTTTTTGAAACATGGCATGTGCCTGTTCAAGCCTAGACTCCTGGATTGCAAGCAAATCTGGACAATTTTGGAATTGATGGTTGGGGTCGTTACAAGCGGCACAAACAGATGAAGCGACATGTTCTCGGAGAGTAGTGGTGGAAGGTTTTGAATTTTTATGTAGTTCTAACTCTTCTAATCTCCTAACTATTGATGCCATGTTTGCTCTACCCTCAAAATCCGCTTCAATCCTAAAAGCCTTTTCTTCGGATGTAGTCTTTCTGGTTTCACGGATGGATTCCCACTGTTGCGTCTTTTCAGCTACTTCAATTAAGAAGTCCCAAGACACGTCAGCAGTTTTATCTACGAATAGACCATTACACATCGACTCAACCGTTGTTCGGGTGGACACATCTAGACCTTCATACAAAATTTGCACAAGTCTCCATTTTTCAAAACCATGATGGGGACATTGGAGCAATAATTCATTGAATCTCTCCAGGTATCTAGCTAAGGTCTCACCTTCTAATTGTACAAAGCTATTCAGACTTTGACGAATTGTCGCAGTCTTGTGGTTCGGGAAA
This sequence comes from Papaver somniferum, assembly GCF_003573695.1. NCBI lineage: Eukaryota > Viridiplantae > Streptophyta > Magnoliopsida > Ranunculales > Papaveraceae > Papaver > Papaver somniferum. Next base: position 730,088 of record NW_020639929.1, read on the forward strand.
AACTTTTTGAAAAACTCCTTTATGAGGTCATCCCATGTCATGATGGATTGAGGCTGTAAAGCATAAAGCCAGGCCTTTGCCTTATCTTTCAGGGAAAAAGGAAAAAGCCTTAACTTCAGGGTTTCGTCGGTCATTTGAGTGAAACGCAGAGTTCCACAAATTTCCTCGAATTCTCTCACGTGGTGGTACGGATTTTCATTCTCAACACCTCTAAAAATAGGAAGCATCTGTATTGTGCTAGATTTCAGCTCATAATGGCCATTAGCCTCGGGCAGCAAAATACAAGAAGGTTGACTGGCTCTAGTTGGGTACATATAATCCTTGAGGGTACGGGGTTCTCCCATTGTTTCTGGTTGATCTGGACTGTCTCCCTCAGAACTTAGAATTTCGATAGGTTTGTCTGGGTTAATTCTAACAAGTCTGTTTGTCTGGTCTCTGTAGGTCACAATCATGTCCTAGTAGGTACCTTAACTAACATGTTGGTCAGACAGAGCAATCGGAAACAGTTTGGCCCACAAGGGTTATGAAGATTTTGGTTTTGAATGGGTTTTGGTTTAAAGAAGGGGTTTTGTTTTTGGTTTAAAAAAATTTGGGCTTTGGAAAATTTTTTTTGAACTAAACCTAGCATAAATTATCACAACTCATAAAAGAAAATAAAAACAATAATAATAATTAAAACAAACCCATAAAAGAAAAAAGAAAAATAAAAGAAAAATAAAAGAAAACAAAAAAATAATTACAGTCCCAAATAAAAAAGAAAAAGAAAATAAAAATTATTACAATCCCAAATAAATAATTAAATTAATTATTACAAGCCCGAATTTGAATTTAAATGAGGCCCAAGTGGGTTAACTCATGGGTTAGGCTTACTTGTTTTTTGGAGGGAAGCCCAAAAATAGGCTTTTAGTCCCCTTTTAGTTGCACAGCCCAGTTGGGCTTTATGATCGTCCTAAGCAGCTCACGTCCAAGCCCAGCAGCAACAGCGAAGCCCAAGAGCAGCAGCAACGGAGCCCAGCTGAAGCAGCGAAGCCCAAGAGCAGAAGTTGCAAGCCCAGCAGAAGAAGTTGCAAGCCCAGAGAAATTGAGGTTACTGAGCCCAGCTCAGTTGGTTCAAGCCCAGTTCAGAGGGTGTACAAGCCCAGCAGCAGAGGTTGCACAAGCCCAGCAGCAACAGAAATAGGCAGCCCAGTAGGCAGCAGCAGTTGGCAGCAGCTTGGCAGAAGCAACAGCAGCAGCAACAGCTAGGCAGAGAAGGCACCAGCACCAGCAGCAACAGCAGCAACAGCAACAGCAGCAGCAGGCTTTGCAGCAGGCTTTGCAGCAGGCTTGGCAGCAACAACAAATAATGCACAGCTCCAGCAGCAGTTAGCAAGTGAACAAGATAGCAATGAACACACACAACTATGCAAGCACAACAAGGCCACAACAGCTATGAAAACTTCAAAAATATGGCAGCCAGCTCCCCGGCAGCGGCGCCAAAAACTTGTTGTGATGATTAAGAAGCACACAAAACACTTGCAAGTATACAAGGTCAAGATTTATAATATAGTGATGAGTAGGGGTTTGTCCATAGGGAGAGGAGCATACAAGAAGTTTTCCTAGGCTAACAATAGTGACAAGGCACTATGGCAGTAAGCTAAGCAAGGGAAATGGCATGAACCAAAAATACAGGGTAAAGCAATAAAGAAGCAGTTAAGAACCACAGCAGGGAAAGATAAGCAAAGAACCAAGCTAAGAAAAGCAGCAAATAACCAAGGCTTGGCAGCCAAGGGCAAGAGGCAGGATTGTGCACTGACTTCAGTGCACAGTAGCTACAAGGTGCAAGAAAATAAAAAGCAAGAAAATATAACTGAAATTGCAAACACACAGGACTTGAAATTATAATTGACTGAAAGAGAAGTGGTGGGTAAGCCAAGGCATATGATCCACCTTGTATCCTAATCAAGTGACATGGTCTAGGTTATGTTCATTCCTAAGCATACAACTAGAAATGAAAGAGCACCAACTTGCTCACTAGTCTACCCCTAGCATTGGCTGTCTTTTGACAGTACAGCCAATCACAGGCTCTATGAACATTGACATCTCTCATTTGCACAATCTACACACAGCAGGGGAGAACTATCCTAGCTCAATCACACTTGACAGTGCACAAGGCTTCACTGAGCCTTGGCCTGAAACTGATTAGCTCATGCTAACCATGTTTTGGCAACAAACATACATCATATGAGATAAGTTAAACATAAATTTCAGCATATCAAATAACTACAACACATAAGCAAATTGCAACTGTAAACATACAAGCACTGAAATTTTCAGTTCATAAAAAATTTTCTCCAATTCTCTACTGGCTAGTCCAGAGAGGTAAATAGTGTCTTCTACACACTTCACACAACACCCATTTATACCCAATACACATAATTTTGGTTTTCCCCAATTTTTCCCCAAAGTCAGTAGAACTAGGGTTTGGTGAAATTGATTTACCTACTGTTGATGAGATACTCGCTCCATCTCGTCGACCCAATCTTCTCCTGCTTCTTCTCGTTCCTCTCGAGCTCCAATTGATGCTTTAATCATCATATATATCCCCAATTTCTCACCTAGGGTTTCAGGCAGAGAGATGAGAAATTGAGGTTGTAAATGATGATTAAAGAGATGGTACGTGATGTGTTTAGGTAGAATAGAGTTGGGGAGAAATTAGTGGAGTGATTTGGGGTGAGGTGGTGGTGATGGAGACGGACATGGTGGTGGTACGGGGCATGGCGGTTCTGCAGAGGGGGTGATGGAGGAGATGGTTCGATGGAGAAGGGAAGGGTGTGTTTGTTTGAGGTGTAGGTGCTCGGTCGCTAGGGTGTGAGGCGAGTGTATCGAGTGTGATGATATGCGACGCTTAGCCGTGGGATAGGGAGATGAAAGATCAATCGGACGGTGAGGTGAAGTGAAGCTTGTAGCGACCGCTGGATTGTTTTGATACAACGAAGTTAACGGCTCTAGATGGGGTTAGGTATTGTAGTGTAAGGCGGAGATATCAAACGTTGATGAACAGCAAGGGAGCGACCGCTGGATCCAACAACCATCTAATCCGAAGGCTTGGAATTTCAGCGCTGTGGTGCTTGGCAGAGACTTCAGATTTTGATGCTCTATGAAGGAGCGACCATCGGATGCTTCTGAGAACTGATCTGACGGCTGAGAACGGAGGCGCTTTTGTGTGTAGAAAATGAGGTTGTGCGCACCATTCTTCGTGGCTTCCTTGCGTAATTTCTCCCGGCTTTTCACTACTTTTCTGCTCTTTTCGCTCCGCGACTCATCCGAACTTTATTTATTACCTAAAAATGCAAAATTAATTAATAAAAATATTTATTCTTGAAAACAATGAAAATACAGAATATGGGATAAAATGTAGAATTAATGCATAAAAGATGAGTTAAAATGCCAACAAAAAGGGATAAATATATACAATATTTGGCACTCATCATTAACCATTCTGATCTCAACACCTTCTTCGCTTCCCTCCCTAAGATCAACCCTTCTCCTTCATTTTGTAACCGAAGCAAGACTGGAACGCCCATTCTTGGTTTAGGCCAGGATTGTACAGATTGATCTCTCGAATCTAAAGTACTCCCGTGCAGTGCATTTGTTTAGGGTTTAGATTCGTTTCTCGGAGGCACACCCAAATTTACCATTTCCAGCAGAATCAGTTTTTACCCCAAAACACACGTATATATATATATATATAATTTATATATATAATCATATATTTGTACATCAAAGTCAAGTGTTTCAATCCTAAAAATTAGAAAATGATGCTACATGTGTATAAATTTCAAAAGAAGATATGAGATCGTTTGTTTATACACGCCGAAGGTTACACAATCAATCACTATTACGCACATGGCACAATCAAAATGCATTTTTAGAACAACAAACGCCCAACCAAGAGTATGTGTGATGTGATTCCCAATTACAAAATCCCAACAAAGACCTAAATGATTGATCTCAATGTTTGTTTTTCTTCATTTAGTTAATAATAGTAAAAATAAAGGAAGAAGTTTAAATGAAAATGGGAAAAAAAAACGCTTCAAACTCGAGTCTTCAGTACGTCCAAACCAGACGTGTGCAGGAAGCGCACATTGGTGCGTCGGACACGCGTCCTGTCAACGTCCCATGTCCGGCACGAGTCAGACGCGAACACGGCTCAAAATATGCAGAATCCGTGCAACCCAGCTTGCGATTGATTTCTCGATTGTCTCCGTCTTCTCTCGATTTATCCATCACCCCTTCTTATTCTAACCCATTTCACAAAGCCGTATATCCAAATCATCTCAATATTTCTCTATCAAGGATAAAAAAAAACCCAATTTAGTCGTAAGTATTCTCGTGATGAAAAGAACTGATGAATCTTGTGGTAAATATTAATCATAAGTTGGTGGAGAATCTAATAAACGATTTCTTAGATCGAAGAAGATAGTAACAGAAGCAATTCGATGAAACGGGAGATGAACTCATATAAAAGTGTATTTTAATCGAGAACAACAATAAGCAATCAAAAACAACTAAAAGATTGTCCCAACTGTATTGCCAATTCGATCTCAAACAACACAAAATCTCAACTTAAAAATAAAACAAATTTTTTTCATTCACCAGAAATTGATTTCCCAAAATCCTAATTAGTAAAAAAGTTTTGTGCACCACTGATTTGAATCACTACAACGGTATAACCAGAGAAGCAAATCCGGCAATGAAGAAAAAAAATGGAACTAAAACCAACTACAAGAACATGGAAGAATCAAGAGAAAAGAGATGAATTTTGTCTCTGTTGTGAACTTGTGATGGTTCTTCCAAAATATAGAAGAGAGATAAATTTTACGGAAAGCCTTTTTCTCCTATATGGCGGACCTTGTGTACAAACTACTTGGTAACTAAGGTTAGTCATAACTAATAGTGAGGGGAGGAATGTGCATTCCTGGTTAAGTAAGGGTGCACATAGATGGACTCCAATCAGAGACAAGACGAAGTAAAAATGTTAGTGGTTTTCGTCATCTTGAAAATAAGTTTGTATGCACCAATTATAGCAGAACTTTACAATCCGATTGAAGCAAATTCGTGTCGGGGGCTTCCCAAGTATTTATATCTGATAGAGTACTTGAAATCTCCTCATGTTGGAAGGAATCTCAATGACAGATATATTATCAGTAAGGCTGTCAATGGATGTTGACGTAACGGATATTGTCTCTTCCGTTGCCGTTGCCGTTGCCATTAAAAATTAGTGGATATCCGTTATCCGTTAAGTTCCGGCGGAAATAGGAAAATCAAAAACGTTGCCGTTACGTTGGATTTACCGGATAACGGATATTTATCCGTTACCATCCGGTACAAACAGAAAATAGACTAAAAACACATATCAGCTATTAAATCCAACAAAACAGGTTCTAAATTCGTGCCACACACACAAAAACAGACATACAAATATTCAGATGTTCTAGGCTTCTATCAAAAGAAAAAATCATGTTTTTTGAAAAGAAAAAGACATCTCCATGACTCCATCTCCATTTTCGACGATACACAAAAACGGATAATAAATTTCTGACAAAGTATCAAATTCAGATAAAAAATTCCGAAAGAAAAGGCAAAGCCCAGTAACAGATATTAGTAGTGGGCCAGCAATACTTGCAATTCTCTATATAAAAACAGAGTTTTTTCGAGCGACGTGGTTAACCGGAGCTTCAGGTTGATTCTGGCCCCACCATTTTTATTTTTATTGTAATTGTAAAAAATTCTGGAAAAGAAAATCCAAGAAGATATATTTTGTCCCACAAAATATTTTATAGACAACCACACTCAACAAAAATTATTTCCGAAAACAACTAAATCTTGAAAAAGTCTTATAAAATTACCAAAAATATATTGAAAAATTAATCATAATATATTTTATTTTAATTTAATCTAACATAGAATTTCACAAACAAATTAAAATAAAATCATATAGAAATATGCACTATTAATCATGATTTCATCACAAAATAAATCAATCATAAAAAAAATAAAATCCAATGTCCACTGTTCAATTACATTTATTCCAATGAAAATAATTTTATTTATAGTTCCAAACTACTATTTAAATAAATTCTAATTCCAATTGCAATTTACAATTACAAATCCAAATGAAATTACAAAAACGATTCAACAACGAAGCTAAATCATGCTTCAACCAAATATGAGTCAATAGCCTAAATTAAAAATAAAAATGTTTAGAGTCGGGGATACATAGAATTTGCCTCTCCTTTGCTAGAACATTTAATTGCTGGTCCTGTAGAATATTAAAGATACAAAATAATAAATAGAAAATCGTGATGATCAATAGATGATATCAAACAAAAAGTTTAGAATAGAAAAACAAAATCTTTAGAAGAAAAATGCAATAATAATGATTTTAAAATTAATTTTATTCATTCCATAAATACAAACCAAAAAAAAAGATTCTATTATGAGATGTAGAATATGCCAAATAACTTTTAGACACATAAATTACAACAAGTACATGCAAGTATCCAAAAATAATGGCTATTCGAAGTATTAAAACTACAAAAAAAAAATTGCACATAAGTGCGGAAATAATATCTCTTTTCTTCCGAATATCCTGATTTTATTACTATACTTTTTAATATTGCTTATTCAGAAAAATATTAAATTAAATGTAATAATAAAGATACTTTCAACTACGATTGGCAAAAAAACATACTTCAACAGATAAATTTGTGATTTTCTTTGCTTGAAGTTGCCAAAAATATTACAGTAGATGGATATAATCGGGAAAAATGTAGATATTGCTTAATATTATGTTCAAAATAAAAAGGAAATTCCAGATAATCTTAGATATTTATTAATATTATATCAAAAATAAAATCATTTTATTTTTGCGTTTGGTGTCTCTATATAAAGCATTCAAACAAACCCAAACTCTATTTTTAGCCAAAACCCTTTTGTTTTCGCATTGGTTTTTAAGATTTTGTTGTTATATCTTTTCTTTTTCCTGCGATTTAAGATTTTTTGTGACATTTATCGTTTAGTTTTGTAGGTATCCTCGATCATGCACCTGTTGTAGTTGTTTTAAAAGAAGCAACATCAAGGTATACCCCTATTAATTCTTGCAAATATTTTTGCGATATCAAACCAAACACCGTATGTTTTGGACGTAAAACATGTTTTGCAACTCTTGCAATTGTTTATTTAAGTTTGTTACTTCTTCACCTGTTGCTAAATCATCAGAAAATTAAGGTTTTTTTGATCAATTTTATTATCGATCGTGTATATATGATTGTTCTTTGTTTATTTTCCCTTTTTATGTTATTACAGGTAACTAAATAGATCTTGATTGATGTAAGAAAGATAGAAGGATCTAGCAGTGAAGAAGACTCATCTATTATGGTTGCAAAATTTAGTTTTCCCTTTTATAGTTATATATCTAGCATATACATTATCTCCATGCGATAAGTGTGATAATGGTATACATACGTGCGTATTCTTATCATCTATTATTTTGTTATGTTATAATGGCTGGTAATATTTACATACGTGCATATTCTTCTCATCTATTATTTTGTTATGTTTTAATGATTTTGCGGTAATAAAAATATGGAGTCATTCTTTCTTTTTTGCAATTCTTGATGATATTTTCAACGTGTGGAGGACCAAGGATATAATTTAAGTTGGATTCCATCTGGTGCTAAGTTTTTGTATGTTAACCGGATTATCTACGGCTATGGCGGTTAGTCGGGATGTTTTTTCTTTCCCTGGTATATGCTTAATTAGTTGTTTGTTCAATGTTTGTATTGTCTATGTTTGTTGAAAATTTAGTTAATTATGAAAAAAGTGGAACTACAGTATTGGTTAAGTTTGCAGAGGGGCATATATTTGGATTCGTAGAGTGCCGCATTTGCATACTCGTGATTGACTTTTGTAGGGAGGCACTGTGCGTGGTCTTTTTGTTCTTCCCTTCCACTCATAATGAAATCCATCATTTTTTTTTGAAAATAAGAATTGTAGCTGTATTTTTTTCTTTACATATAATTAGATTGAAAAACAAAAAGGCCACTCATATAATTGTACCC
>NW_020639929.1:738345-782030 GCF_003573695.1 Papaver somniferum
CCCCCCCCCCCAAAAAAAAAAAAGAAAGAAAAAGCAAAAGCTAACTTGCAGGACAGGGTATCTCAAGAGCAACAAAAACTTGAGACGCCACAACCAAATACAAAAACAAAATGTAAGTCCACAAATTAACGCTAGACATGAGAAAAAGATTCACACTAAATTTGCACAATGTTAATCTCCTTGTGATTATCTGAAGATTATTAGAAATATCTTCCCCCTCTTCTTTTGAAGAGGGAACCATTCTCATTGCCGAGAGAGATTCTATCAGGCCTGCAGTACAAACCTTATTAGAATATTTTATAGTTTTCACGTACTATTTATCATTACACTTTCAGTTGGTATTAAAAGAAAATACAAAATTTATATTGATGATTAAAAGAAAATACCTGATTTGTGGATGTCACACATGAGTCAAGAAATCTTATTTCGAGGGTTTACAAAAGAATTTGTTAATCCTGTACAGATAAAAATAATACAACATCATTAGGAGTAAAAATCACCAGAAAATAAAATTTGCTGAGAGAAAAAAAAACAGACGGCTAAAGGATTTTCAACCCCACAAATTAGGAAAGCTGTTTCGTCAACTTTATCAGGAAAAATGAAATTTAGGCAAGTTGCATTTTTTAAGTAAGATAGAATCCGATAAGTATAGATTTTTGGACGTCTAGAAGATACTCAAAATTGGAAAAAAAATAGTCCAACCAATAGATATAACTATCCAAAAATAATATTTACTTATTTAGTTATGGAAATAAAATATTACATAAATTAGGTAAACTCTGATTTTTATAGCCTGAACTTGCCAAATATACTCCAAAGTACACAATATGGGAAAAAGAACAGCTAGCCAAAAATAAAAAAATCTCAAATATATTTAGATATTGATTAATATTCTTTTCAAAACAAAATCTTTTTTATTTATGGGAAGTGTCTTTATATAAATTATTAGAGCGTAAGCCAAGCAGCATCTTCAATGCCGCTTCTCACTTCCCATAAATAAAACGAATTTATATAAAGAATCTGGTAATTTGCAGGTATCCTTGAAACCTTGGCGTTGAAAATGACACTCTAATGGGATTCCTAATATATTTTCGCGCATGGTACTCTTTATGTTTTGTGCCGGTTCTCGCCTTACTTTTTTCTTTGTATTTTCTTTTACGGTTTTGTCATCTGATTTTTATTTTTGAAGCAATTTTTTTTTGTCATTTGATGTTTGTTACTATTTCTTTTAGCAGGTATCACTCAAAAATATAATCGATTGCTTCTTCTTTTTTGTTCTCTCCAGCTGGCGTTGCTTCTTTTTTGCCCGCTGCTGCTATTGGGTATGTAATCTATTAGAAATATCTTGATTTCTGTTGATTTTTAAGCTTTTTGGTTTTTATCATTCCACTGTACGTTTATTTTTTTTGAAATATACTGCAAATCAATTCAAGAATTTGGCGTTGTCTTGTAGAATGCAAATAGAAGAAAACTTTGCTTCGCTGGTGGCATAGACAGAAGCGAGCAAGTAGCGTGTAGCTGGTGATAGTACTCTGTGAATGAGAGATGGTGATAAAACTGATATTAGGTGGTAGCAGACCAACAGACTGATGTAGGAGGTCTAAAAACTGGTGGTGCATAAGAACGTGTGATTTTATCAACGATTCGTAAATATTTTGACTTTCTCTGGGGGGTTTATTCGTGGCTATTATGCGAGATTTGCATCGGTAAAAAGTGCACTCGACAAGTTGAAAGAGTATTAGTTGTTCAGATGATACATTGTTATATGTTATTGAGGTATGTAAAACAGAAAGGAAAAAAATGGCGGTTCTCAAATCAAGCAAGGATATGAGATATATATTGGATCTATTCAGAGAAAATCTGCGAGATATTCAGAGAAAATCTGCGATGAAAATAACTATCCGACATACATTGACATTTCAAATACAGCTATGGAACCATTAAAATCAAAAATTACCACCATCAGAAAGAATGATTTACAAGATGGATGTACCAAACACATTCGTGAAAATACCGGGTCTATAGACCGTATTATTCTTCAAGCAATGACCTATAGGAATGAGAATCATGAATAGAAGGTTAAAGTGATTTAGATACTTAATTAGAGATTTTGTTTTGTTTTTCTTAGGAATGAGTTTTGCTTTTATTTTTATTTGGAATATATTTTCTTAAATGGGATTTTTAGAAATCACAAACGATTCCAACTTTGTTATGGTTTCTGTTTTTGTAAATGTTATAGTTCTTACAGTTTTGCTCTTATGCTACCATTTTCAGAACAGAGAATAAATTATTTTACTTGAAACGTTATTGTGAAGTAGTTTTTCGTGTAATAGAAGATATTCTCTGTTATTTATGGACTGAATTGACCCTTAATTTATTAGTTTTGTCCAGAATATTTACAAATTGATCGTAGGGTACTCAATCTTCCCATCATCCTTTACATGGTGTGGGATAATTACCATATGAATTTAGATATTTACTGCCGTAAATTTCAAGTAGTAAATTAATTTCAATAGCTATATTCTAGATTAGGGTAAAATAAACCACGTGTAAAACGATATCTTTCTTACCCCAAATAAACCACGTCTGTTTAGAAACTCTAAATAAACACGAAAGATATCTTTTTCGTGTAACGAAGATATCTTTAGAATTTAACCAAAATTTAGATAAAATATGGAAACAAAATATGGAAAAAAAAACATTAAACCCGAATTATCCTCTGTATATAAAAACCAAGTGTAAGCGATCTTTAGCCCAAAAAAATAATACGATATTCGTAGTATATATACAAGTACGAGTATCACTACCTTCACGCGGTAATCAAAGAGAACACAAAAAATGGCAGAAAATAACAAATTCACAAAAATAAGAACAAAGAAGACTTCCGGAACAGTATGAAAAAGCAAAGTATACTTATCTCTACCTTGAAGAGCTTCACATCGACAAAAAAAGAAGAAGAGACATACAAAGACAATAAAGAAACCATAGGTAAAAGGGGGGTGAATCTTCGATTTGATACGAATGGTATGCTTTTATTCAATTAACCAAACGAAGACTAAATAGTTTAAATTTACCTTGCTTGCTATTTTTAACCAATTCTTTGTTATTTGCAGAGCTATAAATAAATTATTTTTTTTTACTATCAAGAATTTTGAATTGTGCTTTAAAGTTTGTTTTTGTTTAACAATAGATTATAATAAAGATAACTCTGATCAGAACTTCTGTAATTTTGTTTATTCTATTTTCTAGCACAATTTGGTTTTGTAATATATTCTCTATATAAAAAGAGCATTAAATATTCCATAAATAATAAACAGACCCGTGCATCGCACGGGTGAGAAACTAGTATGGAAAATAATGAACGCGCAATTGGGGGATATCAAAACTAATTGGGGGATAGAGGAAAAAGACAAAAATTGGATCCAAATATCAAATCAGGGTCACCCCTTATCTAAGTATTTTTTTAAATCCTAATCTACCCCTCAGTAATCAGGTTTAGTGGTTAATAATAATTAGTGAAAATCTTAAGTATTTGTTAAATGATTAGTATGTATTTGTATTTGGGTGAGTAAGATGAGAGTAGAAAGACGGAAAAAAATTTGAGAGGGAATTTTTTTTTGGTGAAAGTTGAGGATGATTGTGAAGAGAGAATTGTTGCTAAGAGGTTGAAAATTTGATTTTTTTTTTCTTTGAATCCACCATTGCTGCAGATGAAATAGCTCGGTACCGGCATTGTATTCAACCGAAAAAACCATGCCGGCATTTGTTGGAAATTTTCATAAATGTTTGCCACTATCCGGGGGGTCCAAAATTTTCTGGTTTTGATCTTCAAAACCTTTTTTTTTTCGTTTTGAACAGTCCACTGCCGGCACAGTCATTTAATTCTCGAGCATGCCGGTACAGATGCCGGCATAGTATGTTGCTTAAATTTCTATGCCGGCACATGATGAAAAGTATCCATAAAAAATTGATTTTTTTTCACTTGACTACCGACATTGATAGATTCATCACTTCTGGCATGGCTTTCATCATTTCCGACATGTTCTTCATCACTTCCGGCATGATCTTCATCACTTGCTGCATGACCTTCATCATTTCCGACATGTTTTTCATCACTTCCGGCGTGGTCTTCATCACTTACGACATGTCCTTCATCATTTCCGACATGTTCTTCATCACTTCCGGCGTGGTCTTCATCACTTCCGAATGTGAAAATAAATAAATCCTTTTCAAAGTGAGGAGCCGGCAGAGAAGGAGAAGAGAATTTGAAAGGGAGTGGGGAAAATTTAGAATATAAACGGGAATGGGGAACATTTAGGTTTCAAAGCTTTAACCCTAAAAGAGATTAATAAGAAGTGGAGATGGAAATAGGGGATATGATTTTGTTTTTTGATTTTAAGTTTTTTTTTTTACTTTTTATTTTGAGGGAAGGGTACTTTAGTATTTTTGCCCCCAAAAACACCCCTGAGCAGACACTATTGGTTTGGGGAAGTAATTCATATCTCCAAATTAGTTTTCATATCCCCCAATTATGGCCACACAGGCCAGTAGAGGTAGCAGGTGATCAAGAAAACAAGAAAAACTAAAGAACCCTCATTTGGGGCATGCATAGAAATTTTGGGGCATACATATGGATGACCCTAACTAGTGTGGGGTGAAAAGGGTTTTTTAACGAGTGTTTAAGTTACTTAAATACCCTTGATTAATCAATTAATATTTAATATTAACTTTTTTAGTTTAAATACCCTTAAATACCCTTGATTAATTAATTAATTGATTAATTAAGCCAGCTCGATCTGCATACTTGGTACCTCGATAATGGTACTATCATCGGTGACACTCTTGAAGTTGCCAAAGCTTTGAGAATTATAGAAGCAGAAGGTCCGAGCAGGGGTCTGCATCTCAACATCAAGAAAACTGAAGTTTTTTGGCCTACTTTCGATCCTCGCAGCATAGCTGAGGGTGTTTTCCCCAAGTACATTGGTAGGCTTAACATAGGTGTTAACATCTTGGGTGGTCATGTGAGTTTGGATTTGGATTTCATGAGCGATATAGTTGTTATAGGGTGAACAAGACTATTCAGCTAATGTCTGCTATCAAAAAACTCAAGGATCCCCAGAGTGAGATACTGCTACTTCGTAACTGTGTCGGGGTTTCCAGATTATATTTTGCGATGCGCACCACCAGTCCTGCGGCCCTTCAACAAGCCTCTAACCTCTTTGATGATCATTTATTCAAGTATTTGAGACTTTAATCACGAGAGATGGAGCTGGTTTTGGGCCCTTGCAACATAGATTAGCCACTCTTCCTATTAAAGATGGCGGTCTTGGGATTTACATCATGTCTGACACTCTCACTTATTGTTATCTTGCCTCCAAAGTCAGACTACTTGAGTGCAAAAGGTGATTCTTGACAGCTTATTCTCAACAGACAATGGTGATGCCTATCAGATGGCTCTTCAGAAATTCATCCAGGTATGTGATTTGCTTTCTTCTTATTGTGTCGATGAAATTGCCCACCCCCCTCCCCTTCCATGCACCCTGACAGTCACTTATTTCGACGCAGTTAAAAAGCAAATCCCTGTCCAATTTACATTATCTGCGAGAGATCCTATTCTGTGGCAAAGCAACCAGATTAAGCATGCTCAAGACTATCTTTTGGCTGTCCCCATCAGTGGTTTAGATAAATGTCTTGGTCCTAGACAGTTCAGAGCAGTGGTTTGTTATTGTCTTGGTATCCCTATGTTTTTCGAAGACGGGCTTTGTTATTGTTGTAATAAACCTATGGACATTTATGGTAATCATGCATTTCACTGCGCCAAGGATGTTGGGATTAAGTTTCGTCAGTATTTGGTTCGTGATGTAACTGTGGATATTTGTTTCAAAGCCAGTGTTCCTGCTCGCAAAGAAGTTTCTTTTGGTGTCAGAGAACAACAAGGATCTTCACCCAGCCGGTATTCTGGTGCTCAACTGGGAAAATGGCAAGGATGTGTGTATGGATATTACAGGCGTTTCACCTTTTACTGGTGACGGAGTTCGTGGCTTTGTCCCAGACCAGGCTATTTCAAGATCTATCTCGCGTAACCGTAATAAATATTTGAATGAGTGTGATTTGCACGACCTTGGTTTAGGTGTTTTGGCTTTCTCTACGTTAGGCCAGCTTAGTGAAGATTTTGTTTGTTTTTTCAAGCGTCTTAAAAATTGTTTAGTTAGTAACGACGCTGGTAGTGGTCTATGTAGTTTTATTTTCCATAAATTAGGTGTTGCTATTCAAAAAGGAGTTGGTGCCCAGCTTGTTGCTCGGTTGCCAACTAAAAACTCCTCTGTGTAATCTCCCAGAATTGGCTAAAATAAGAAATTTATAATGAAAGAATTTACTAGAGTAAACAGAATTTTTATTTTTTTTTTTGAAAATGTTGAATTTTTTTTTCTTTCTTTTCTTATTGTATGGAATTTTTTTTACGACAATTACAGAGCAAAGTTCGCCTAACAATAAAATCAAAATTATCAGCCGAACTTATTTTTTTTTATTCATCCTGAAAGTTATGATGAACAGTTCGGCTGATAATTAAACACGAAGATGTTAGCCGAACTTCACTTTATAAAGAATTATATTAAGTTCGGATGTCCCATTTTTTTTTATCGAATCTGCCGAACATAGGTGTGTTTTCACAAAACACAAGTTCGGCTGACATATTATTAGCCGAACCTACATATGTTTAGGTTCGGCATATCACTTGTCCGCCGAACTTAGATTCTTAAATAAAAAAATTTAACAAATTTTTATTTTTTTTAAATTGAAAATTAAATTACAAAAATAATTTTTTTTTTAAATATTTTTTTTACTTTAATTTAAAAATAATTAAAAAATATAAATAATAAAGGCATTTTTGCCATTATGAAAAATGGCTAGATAAGGGGCACCCTAGAAACATTATTTCCACCTGTTTTTTTTTGTCTTATTCAAGAGGCCCCAAAATCTTTGGGTATGTCCCAAATGATGGTTCAAACTAAATGAAAGGTGGGATAAACGAGACAGAGAGAACACAGACAGGTTCAAGAATACTAGTATTAAGTTTTCTTAATGTAAGACACAAGGAGACTAACAGGATGGATGGCAGCCAATTCAGAAATACTATGCACAGCCCACAAGTAGAAATAGCTAAAATGAGCTTTACAAGATATCCACAGCCTGGAATAGCAGGTTTAGAGAACTCCGATGCAGAAACAAGAAACAGATAATCCAAGAATGAACTAAGAAATGCAGACCAGTGATGGTATGAAAGACAGGTAAATGAACAGGAGGTATATTAAAGCCAGAATATATTACAAAAAAGAGAACTAACAGCAGATGCAGATGATCAACCCAAAAAAGAGAGCACATAGGCTCTGACAGCATCATTCTCACATTAAGTTCTCCAGAGAAAATTCAAACTCCCGACTTGTGGGGATATTTCATGGCTCAGGATGATTGGAGAAATCACCATTTTCCTGTACGGAGTTGCCATGTTGCCCTTGAGTTGACGAGGAGGCCTGACCACTGATGAGGATGTCCACAAGGAACCCTTGAACCACTGAACCACTGATGAGCACCGTTGTTATTCAGCTGTCAGTCAGCTGTTCAGCTAGCATTTTCGATTTTTTGTCAAGGAACTAACATCACACTGTTTTATTCTCATGGCCCTCAAATTCTATCTCTTGGCCCAAGGCCATGAGAGTAAGAACCAAGTGGAGGAGGGCCAAACACTTAATTTCCACTAATTTTTATTAAAAGGAATGATGCTTAATGGAACAAAAAGGCAACGAATACGGGGGAATGACTATATCAACAATTCTATCTTAGCAGTGATCCTGTACAAAATTATCACTATGCAGAGTAATCAATTTAGGCTTTTACTTGGAAAACAAAATCTCATACACAGCAACTGAATAGACCCCAAACCCCAAGTGCTTTGGACCAACAAGTGCAAGCTCAGAAAGCTTAGCAGCAGAAAAAGCTATCTTAGCTTCATTTGAAAGAGGACCACCACTTTCAAGGCCACTACCCATTAACAAATCAGGTTCAATAAAAGAAGAACTATCCACCACCAATTACTATACTCTCATAATTCAACGAGCCCATCCATTTCTGTTCAACATTTCTACTAGCACTAGTATTTTCATTTGATGTTGCTGATGTAAATTTATCCGACATACATTGAAAAAATTTCATCTTCAGTCTAAGTAGGACAACCATCAATACCGATCAACAACAACTAATCTAGTATCAAAACCTGTATCATCTAGTAAACATAGAATCTCTGAATGTGCTCTTCTATGCCCTAGATTTTTTCTTGGTAGACTGACATATACCACTTATCATTACTAATATCATTACGATGACCAAATTTTGTATTGGGAATGAAACTAATGATGTATGCACAATAAGAAGAAGGAAATGCAATGATGGAGGTGGCATATAGACAGCATTACTACAGACCTACAGTGACCAAAAAATACCAGGCGCTATATACGCAGGACATAAAACAGGGTAAGGCTCTTATTGCGCATCTCCCCCGAGAGCTTCAAAAGCTTTTTCACCTGGAAGCTGACCATTGATAAATACAAGCAAAGCATTGCCAGGTGATGACACCATGAGTTAAGGATACTTTATCAGATGTACCAGGGGAAATCTATGCAGGCCAACAAAGACCTAATGTTTTAAAATAGTGAATTCTGGCATTCTGTATCCCCAGAAAGCTTCAAAAACTTTTTCACTTGAGAGCTGACCGTTGACAAAGAACGGGCAAAGTATGGCCAGCTAAAACACTGAGCCTTTTCACTCGGATCTCTCAAGATGCGAACGATGTGGATAAAAATGGTACTGATGGATAAGGAATCAGGCATCAATAATAGTTTCACTCGTAATGACTGTTTACAAAGCTAAACAACTGAGCTAGTGTTCGCTACTTGATAAAACTTATATATATATAGATGCCATGGTTATCATCAGACTAAAATGATGCAACTTGAGATCTAACTAAATCAGAGTTAAGCAAATGGCGGAAAATTGATACAGTTGTGGAAGTAGGCATGAAGTGTGTGAATAACCACAATTTAAGTGCAAACTCAAGATGTCATAATTCTCATTGCCAACAAAATCATTATTCTGAATCCTGGTTCTACCCTGTAAGGAAATTTGCTCATTGATCCTTCACATGGAGATGTAAAAATAGCTTGTCAACGATAAACAATTGGGAAAATTGGGGATAATGCCCCAGAATTCCAGTTTTTGGGAATATGCCCCAACTGTCAAAAATTCCATCCAAAACCGTTAAGTAGTCGATATTCACAAACACTTGGGA
This sequence comes from Papaver somniferum, assembly GCF_003573695.1. Lineage (NCBI taxonomy): Eukaryota > Viridiplantae > Streptophyta > Magnoliopsida > Ranunculales > Papaveraceae > Papaver > Papaver somniferum. The sequence goes on from NW_020639929.1 coordinate 747,689, forward strand.
TTACAAGCGAATTAAAAAACAAATATACTATATGCTAACACCTTTACAAGGTTCAGGAACATGTTCAGACCAAAAAAACCTCGAAGAAATTTGAAAGAAAGTTCAAACACATTTACGATAAATTGACTATTTAATATTTCCTCGACGGAAACCGTTACTTTGGACATATTCCCACAAACGGGAATCCTGAGACATATCCCTAAGATGATAGTCGATTTTGGGGCATATCCCATTTTCCCTAAACAATTAGGTTGGTTGCAGTTAATAATGACAAGTAGTTATCACAGAGGAATGTACCTATTGACTAACTGTTCTAGTGGAATTTATTGACAGATCCGGACTAATTTATAATTTTCCTATTCAAATTTATAATTTTCCTGCATATGCTCATTCGACCCCCATGTATAAATGAAATAAGCCACTACAACGTACACCATACCCATCGAAATAAGGTAGAATCAATAACACAATTCACAAAGCAATATAGTTTAACACAAAATAGAAAACACTCCCATAAATTTGCATCAAGGATATAAAGACAGAATAAATGAAAATCTATATATGTTTTTTTTTTTGAAGGAGCAAGGGGCTTCCAAGAGCCAAATTTATTAAACTACCTCAAAGATTGAGGTTTGAAAGGATACAGGAAGGTGGAGAATTAGCATTCCACCAGCTATTTACATGACTGTGCATTGCAAATTGGCACAAAAAATGAGCCAAACTATTAGCACTTTTAGGAACAGAAACAAATCTTACATGAACAAAAGAATTAGCAGCATCTCTAATTTGGTGAATCACAGAGTTTATGCACCATGAGATGTTTCTAGATTCACCTAAGACAGCATCTGTAACATTAGTTTCTATATATGTATTACTCACTAACATAATGTATTACTATATATGTATTACTCACGAACATAATGTTTCTATATATGTATTACTCACTAACATAATGTCAATAACATTGAGGTTCACACAAAGGTTGCTTGTCAATCAAACTCATAAGTCTACATAATCATATGAATATAATTTCCAAAACTTAATGTAGATTACCAGTTTTAAAAGTATGTATTCAGGGTCGGCCTCTTCCTGTAGCTACTTCAAAGGCGTATCACGGCTTTCTGCCTCCTTTAACTGACTTCAACTTTTTCGTCTGTTCTTCCCCTGAATCTTTCAGCGATAAGAAGGTGTTCTTGCGGGGGAATACTTGAAGAACCACTTCTTCCTTGCTATCCCAAACCCTTTCTGAGGTTGGAGCTTTTGTTAAAACATCACCGGTCTTCGTAACGACTAATAATCCGTTATCGGCTACCCTTAACTCTTTACTCCATTCAAATGACTGATGTTTGTCTCCTTTCGTGTCATGATTATCATTCTTCTTCTTTAACAACCATATGTCATAGCATCCATCTTCAGCATAAAATGCAATATACAATACGCCATCCAAAAGCCCTATTGTCTGATTAATCAAATTCCTGTTTGGTGGCAAAGGAGGTGGTGCAAGATGTTCACAGAACTTTTCCTGAATCAAATCGAAGGTCACAATCTTTTGCACCTCATTTCCAATCCAGTAAATAGCTCCATTAGCAAAGCTACCTGGTTCATCATTATATCTAGGCCTGAATTCAAGATTAAACTTTCTTCCAAGGTCTCTCCATCTTTTAGTGCCTACAGTGTATATGCATACTTCTAGATAACCGGAATCTGACACATATATCCCTACAACTTTGTACTCATTTGTTGCAGAAACGTAACCAAATCCGAAGGACCAATCATCCCATTCATAACGCTTATCTATTGACTCTATATGGTTCCTAAGTTCTGAAAGCATAATATATTCTCTGGTTAAAGGGTTAAAGATACAAACAGGTGTTTCACCGTCATTTCGAACAAGACAGATTAAGCCATTATAGGAACCAAGTAAGAACCATAACCAATCTTTCCTGAATCAATCATTCTATGTTTTATGAATGTTAACTCATGATTCTGATCATCATTATATTCATAATAGTTACATCCTCTTTCAGTAAAAGAAAGAAATCCCAACTTACAAGAATCCTCAGCAGCAGATGGATGATTGAGATGATACAAACCATATCGGAGGAGTAGACCAAAACAAAGAAGAAGAATTAACTTTGGTTCATTGAGAATCATTACAGATATATAGTTGGTAAGTAAATTTACAAGCTACAAGTTTATAACTATAAAAGGAAATGTCTTTAAAAATAGATCATCATCAAAAATTTCAGCTGAAAATTAGTCGATCAAATCCTTCTCATCACTTTCAATGATAATTCGTGTAAGCTTTAGTTCCGTAATTTTCTTCAAGACTACCCAATGAGAAAGCGACTTCAGACACCAAGGCTGCACAAAAGAAGGCTTTGTTTATACGATCTCTCATCACATATGTTCATCATTAGCCAAGGAGTGATCATCAAAGGCACCATCAATATTTCATTTTTCCCATCCAAAAAGGAAGGGGGTATCCATGTGTCACTGCTAACAGGAGTAATACTATGAAAAATGTGAATAGTAACTTTCCTAGTTACTACCATAGCTTTAGCTCTACCCATGACAACAACATGATTGTTTTTCGTAACACTAAAAATAAGGCTATTCATATTACTCTAAATACACCATAAAATAACAACAAAAAAGACACTTAAAATCCTCAACGAGCTAGAAGGAAAGTCAATCTAACAGGGATTGATCATTAAAATGAGAGGTATCAATACAAAAAGGAGACTGAAACCATACATGCATGACTAGAAAAAGAACACAGAACAAGAGCGTGCATAACAAATTCGTTCAGAACTCTAGATTAAAGGACCAGTTTAGCAGGAATGACATTTCTGGCAGCCTTTCAAAAAATTAGTTGAATATGATGAGGAATTTTAGTTTTCCAAATGCACTTCAAAAATTTACTACTTGGGGACGGTCTGAGACCTCTAATACCTAAGTATGCTAGATTTAGAGTTAAATCTATCATTTTTTGAAAGATCCCAAGCTCTCCTATAAAGAGTGCTGATATGGCGTAAGGGAATGGTAACAATATTTTTAACAAAATCATTGTCAAAGTGGGTGTTTAATCTACTTACGTTTAAAGTTTTATTTCATGATTAATATAAAGTAAGAAACTTTAATACTATGGTCTTGAGGAACCTGAAGATCATATGGTTTACCAGAGCCCAAATTTGGGATGCACTTATCACACCAGGGTTCAATAAATTTACCATCTCCTACAATCTAAAACATGAAAGTTTTGCTAGCCTCTTTTATAGTATGAAGACATCTTAAGGTCTCATGATAGACGCATTTATGTGTCTATTTTGATCTCAATTGTATGCATTGTTAGTGCTCGATTTTGTATTTATTATGGCTTGTTATGTCATTGTAGGTGTTTTCAGAGAAATACACTTGTGCGGAGAAATTAGCTCGAAAAGTGGTCTTGAGAGAAAATTACTAAAGGCACCTTGAAGAAATGTTATTGGCACCCGTACGAAGTGTTAAATGCACCCAGGAGAAGTGTTGAAAACGCACCAGAGAAATTACTGAAGGAACTCCCATTTTGGATAAGGGGTATACCATTTGATAAGCGGTACACTAGTTACTATCAAATGGTATACCCCTGATAAGCGGTACACTAGTTACTATCAACACCCTCGGATTTACTAAGGGCACTCCATCCTCTTGCTTTTGAATACAGTATTGGCGGGAATATCTGGGAAGTTTTAGGCAGATTTTGGATACGAATTTCAGAGCTGTTTCGGACAGATTCAATCCCTAAAGTAGGAAATACCAATAGGTCATAGGAATAATATATTAGAGAGAGTCTTGTCCAATTGACCTAGTCAATTGTCTGTTTGGTCCTTTTTGGAAAAATATATTATAGTTTGGTCCTAGAAATTATTGTTTGGTCCTAGGATGGACAATACCCACGCGAGATGACGTCATGGATGATGTAATTGTCAAATCGTAGTGGAAGAAATACCCTTTTAATGGGAACCATATATATACTCATTATTAGGAGAGAAAAGAATAATTTTTCAGATTTATTTTCTCTCACCTCTTTTTTTTTCCATATCTACTTTTTTTTTCTTTCTTCTACTGTTTAAGATTAAGGACGAAGATTTATTTTTAAAGATGGATTTGATTATAGAAACCGATTTGGTTATTTATTTTAAAGATTTTGATATTCAGTACGCAGATCTTGATTTGATTATAAAAATCGAAGATGAACTCGTGTTGAAGATGACGAAGACGATGATGATGATGATGATGATGATGAAGATGATGATGAAGACGTGATGATGAAGACGATGATGAAAAAAAATCTTCTTCTTCCGTTTTTCTAAGGTTTGACGATGAAGAGGATGATGAATGATGATGATCTTTTGTGTTCTTCTTCTCTGCTACTGTTGTTGTTGTTGAAGAATTTATTTCTGTTGTTGTTGAAGACGACGAAGATGATGAAGATTATGATGCTGCAGTTCATTCCATGAATGAACTTTTTTTTTTTAGGTTTTTATATGGAGTTCATTTCTGGAATGAACTCTGTTTTTTTAGGTTTTTATATGGTGTTCATTTCTGGAATGAACTCTGTTTTTTTAGGTTTTTATATGGAGTTCATTTATGGAATGAACTCTGTTTTTATAGGGTTTTTATATGGAGTTCATTTCTGGAATGTGAAAAGGCGAGGGTACCCAAATATACCTCAAGCTAAAACTTTTTCTACCTATAAGTCCTTTCTCCGAAAGTGATTTTCTATGGACTGGGTCGAGGTAATACAACTAATCGGTTCACACTTTGTGTGATCGTCTATGGATATGAGATCGAAACAATACAACAATGAAGTATGTTAATTGATAAAAAGGTTCGGACTTAATCAAACATAATAGGATTCACTTATCAAGTAAATAGGAATTAACGTTTATGTAATTTACTTTAATTATAATAAAACAATTATAATGCGGAAATATAAAGTAAATGACACAACAAGATTTTGTTAACGAGGGAACCGCAAATGCAGAAAAACCCCGGGACCTTGTCCAGAATTGAATACTATCAGGATTAAGCCGCTACACAAAATTACACCTAACTTCGTATAGTTGAGACCAAGCAACTCTAACCTATAGTTCACCTAGTTCCGTTTGTATTCCCACCTCCAACTTATAAATAAGTCACGTACTTGGAACAGTTCTTTTGGTTTGTATTCCAAACACTAAAAGAACAACAAATATGTTTGGTATCAACTCTCTTCAACTAAGTGATATGAGTCCGACAAAGGCTCTTCTGTTTATCTTAACATAAACTTCTTCGTCTGGTCTTTAGATCTATCTTATGTTCAATTACCGAAGTAATCGTTTAAGATTACGCCAATCAAAACTATTAATCCAAAGAATTGTGTTGATGCCGATCTACTCAATTAATCAATCCAATCTATCACAAGGATAAACCGATTATTCATTGTATCCTCTTTTACCGAAACAAGTATTGGACACACCAAAGATTATGAATCCACAAATCAGAAAAATCTTCAATATCTTCTTCGTCTTCAAATCTTCTTAGATCTTCAATAGTAACCCGCACACAATAACTTGAATCTCTTGTGATCAATCACATCCAGAACGGAGTCTGTTAACAATGGATTATCACAAGATCGTCTTTAGAACTAACAACAGTCTAAAAATCCCTGTAGAAACTCTGAACTAGTTTGAGTGAATCTTATATCAGAAGAGAAGATTCTCAAGCATAAACAAACTAGGTGCAATCAAAGTTCAACCACCGTTAGTCAATCAAATCAATGAAAACAAAAGATAACCGCAAGTATCTAGTTTCCCACCAGCAGTACACGCTAGAGCTTCTCAATACCAAAGAAGACTTTAAACTGAGCGGCCTTAAGATATTTTGCCTCATTAGGTTACTATCCTCTCCGAATAAGCGGCTACACCATTAACAACACAACAAATAAGAAGCTTGTTGTTACGAAGGATTAGTTTTCTAGAAAGGAAAACTTCAAGTATTTATAGACAAGGAAGTTTGGACACCAAGGGATTTCCAAAACCGAAAATATTCTCAAGATATTCATTAAAGCGCAAATTTGGTTTCCATAATTCCTGGAAATGCTCTGTCCAAAAATATTGATCGAAATCTCTCAAAAAATCTCTAATTAGTAAATGCACATTACTAATTCTTATTTCCTAAAAATGAAGTTAATTACCTTAATTAAAAGATTCTTAACTTATTTATGTTTCGATCCTGAGATTCTCTTCCCTTAGCTATTAAGGAATAACTTTGAACAATTAAAGAAATAAACATTCACAGCAAGTGCTCAAAGTATGTCGACATCCTTACTTTTGTAAGTTCTCTTTTGCACTCACAACTTTGAAACCGATTTGCCACACTTCCAAACAAGTTTAGAATTGGTTCATCTGAATTTCAAGAACTATGCGATTGATCAAATAGCATTCAATCACAATCATGGGTTTAATGGTTCTACCAAAACAAGTTTCGGTTCTACCTTCCATATGAATACTGTGCATAGTCACACTTGCTTTCTAAATTTCAATTGACTAGGTACTAGGATCGGTTCCCCACACATATATGGTATCTAACTTATATATGTTGCACATGTCCATAGGATCGGTTCCCCTTTGCCCAAAAACGTGTTGCACATGTGCATAGGATCAGTTCCCCTTTCTGCTATAAACCTTGTTGCACCCCGTACAAGGATCAGTTCCCCTTTGAGATGTACTGCACCTCTTACTAGGATCGGTTCCCCTTTCCCATAATTGGTCAGACATAAAATCACAAACCCGATCATACCATCTCAGGTGATTACTTAAGATCGGTTTCACTAATAAAAGTCATACCAATACATAAGTCAGGCCTTTGTGAATAGTTCTACCAAGAACACAACAAGTCGTGAACGGTTATACTCAATCACACATATTGGTTGTTCATAAGATATGCAATGAATAAAAAAACCAATAATGCCTGGAAATTTCCTTTTCGGTTCACAAAAAAGTTTATGAACTTACTTCCTTAGAACACATGTAAAAAAATGTTCACTAGGATGAAATCCTCACCTCATACACTTACATAATCGCATTCAAATGATTATGGATATTTCTTATCTACAAAGTTTAATGGTTAAGCAATAAACCTTGTATTGTATTCCTTAATATTATGTCTGTCGAGAGTTCAAATATGCGTCACAGTTTTGTTTTCAATATGCACGACTTGAAAGATACGTTAGGGAATGAAACAGTTCAAGTCAAATATCACTAACCTCAAGTGGAAGGATGATTGTTGTCATTGTAGATCCTTGATTCTTCACATCTTCAAGTCTTCGCAATTATTGTAATGTTTCATTATCCTAATACTTTCAAGCTAACCTATACGAAGTTGACTCTAGTACATAATCAAGCGACTCTTAACATCAGTTTTCATTCACTAAAATATGACAACCAAACTTGACATACCAACGCTTGGTGGGTTCAACCGAGCTATGCTCTAACAATCTCCCCCTTTGTCAATTTTAGTGAAAAAACTCTTACATCATATGGATAAACAAATTACAAGAATTCACTACACATACGCTTGATTCCCGAATTCAACAACACAATAAACTGCTTACATTCAATCCTTGAAAATGTCGTTGTTGACATTATAATAAAAAAGTTAATACCCCCCCAAGGAAGATAGGTAGATATTCAATCCGCACGTATTTGTTATACCAATTCATATGACATGTTACTCCCCCTTAGTCCATGCTTTCACTCTTTCGTTTAGATAAAACGTTTAAGCACCAATGTTCTTTTCCTTAGCGATACCAATCAATATAAAATCAATGCCAATATCACTTGTTTTCTCCATATATTTCTCCCCCTTTTTGTCACAAAATGACAAAGAAACGAAAAATAAAGGACAACACGAAAAGAATCTTACAAATCTCAAAATAGACTTGCAACCTGTAGAGTTAGGCACGAGGATTCCACACATCATTTTCTGATAGCCAATATCAAAACCGAAACTACAAGTAGTTTTATTTTGATATGTTACCAAGGAAACAATTTTCCGAAACAATTTTTCCAATTTAGTTTAACAAAACAAAAATCAACTAAGCACCTTAGTCCCTTTGCTAAACCGATTATCCAAAAACAACCGCTTAATTCGATAAGACCAAAATTAAGATAACTCTACTTTTCTCATCAGGTTCTAATTATCCATAAACTTAGACCTTTCAATTTTAAACAAGACAAGTACTAGGTTAGTTAACTATCATTTCTTGTTAAGGAATTCGATTAGACTTGAATAACCGAAACCTCACTTCGATAAGTCTAACTAAGATCAGAATTAACTTAGTTTCTCTTATCCGGAATCGAATTGGACTAAACAACTCATCCCGTAATCCTTTTATTTTGTTAAGCCATAAATAATTCATACAAACCAACATAAATCAATTTGCATAATTATTCACCTTAATCGGAAGCAATTGAATCAACATAATCATTAAAACACCGCAATTGCACCGAGATTTTGTAAGCCTAAACAATTGATACCACACAATAAAGCAAGATAGCAATAGTTTTTCTTAACCGGGACCAATTGAATCACACACATCCACACACACATCATGGAATAAACATCAATTGAACCGAAATTTTGTTAAGAAAAAGCAATAAATATATGACATAAAAATCAGGCTTTTCTTAAATAGGAAAACAATTAACTAACAAGATTGTTACCTCAAATTTTGCATCCACTTCTCCAATATGATTGCATCTTCGTCCAGAGAGAATTGATATCAAAATATCATCATGTTGTCATCCTTATGCAAAAACAAAAGAATAATAACAACCAACCTTTACCAGAGAAAGGTTGAAAATCGGTTTTAACAATTGCAAGAAAAAGTTGAAAACCACCGAAACACATATGCTTTTATGATAAACCAAATCCGATTCAAAATATTGTGACTTTTTCACATATTGTTTCTACCAAAATCCCTCATGATTCTTTGATAAAGCCTACCAACATGGGCTAGAACTTAATCCTTCTAAATCAAAAAGTCACCCAAACCACAAGGGTTCACAACATATGAGATCTAATATTAAGGTAGTGACACCGAAATCAAACATCCCATAACAATAATTCTTAATGGAAAATTAAACTAAAACAAATTCATAATTGTTGCAGTAAAAACTTAAACAAGGACTTAAAGTTGCACACTTTTACTCCTAGAAATACAAGAAAGACATAAAAATAGTTTTTACAGAACTTAAAATAAAAAGTTCAGAATCAACACAGTCTTAAAACAACGGTTTAGACAAGAGTCTAAGAACTTGAGATGGAGTCACTCAAACCAAAGTCTTCTTCAGATTCTGTGTCTTTATAATTTTCAACAATCTTTGTGAAGTCTGGAAAGTTCTGGACGCTTGAGGGATGCAGACTTTACTTGTTCCTCCAGACAATCATTTTTCCTACTAAGCCTTCGATAGTAGGTTTCAAGATCAGTATCTTGCATAGGAGTGCTTTGAGTAGCACTTGTACTTGTTTCAGCTCGACTCTGTCCTCTCATCCTATTGATAATAGAATAGTTATGCGACTTTGGAACAAGTCTTTGAGAGTCATTGGAAGCAATCTCATAGGTGCTGCAGATTCTAGTGATAAGACATGGAAAACCCATGCCTTTTCCATTCTTCCAGATTCTTATCATCTGTCTGATAATGAATCCACATAAATCAAAGTTTGGAGTTCCTATTATCATATGATAAATCAGTTCTTCCACTTCCGAACTCCATCTCACCTTGTTCATATTACTTGGTGACAGATTGGGTACAACAAGTTTACCAAAAAACTTGAGATGCGATGGCATATTCTCAAAACAAAGACTATTACCTTTCCAGAAACTTCCACCAAGAATTTCAGCAATGTTCTGTCTGTTGGAGTCACTGTTTCTGGGTAAAAAAATATTTTCCAGATTGCAACCAAGAAGATATCCAACAATGCTTCTGTTTACTTCAAAACATCTTCTCTTAATCATGGTGAAGAACTTAAAGTTCTTCTCATCTACACAATGTATGTTACCATAGAATTCCCTAGATAACTCTGGGGAACCATAATAGCTACCAGAATTAATATCACCCAGTCATCACGGTTTTGAATTAACTAATTATAATACTTCATATCAACATACACATATTTCTTTTCACAGATAATTTGTTTATCATGCATTAAACCATACTTCTTGAAGCAACTACGGTTAACAATATAAATTCCGGTACTAACATCAAAATAAAGAGATGGAAGTGAATCAATAGTTACATCAGTAAAGTTCAAATTTGCTGTGACTCTCCTATGGGTTTGATTAGAACCTTCTCCTCTTGTAAAATCCCTATTGTTCATATTGTAGGAATACACAAATTCGAAATAGAGAGAAAATCACTTACAAACAATGTTGTATGTTGAAGTTCAAACTTCACCCTTGAACGTGAAGTTGATGAAAATGACCGGTACCCCTTGAAGGAAGAATGGGAAAGAATCAAGTTTTTGTTCCGGAAACAAGAAGGAATCGGAATTTTTGATTCTTGATTTCGAACCAACTTTCTCTCTTTCTGTCGGACTATTCGAAGAAGAAAAAGAAGAGAAAATAAGAGATTTTATTTCACTTTTCGTAATCATCACCGAACATTGTGTCGGTTCTGATTCGGTTCCACTAGATACGGTTCTAGAGTTGGACCATGGATCAGAAACCCATTTTTCAAATAGGTTACTTATTAGTAACACATTTGTTTGAAATAGGATGAATTTCCAAAGATACTTCTCTGTACTTTGGCATTACTAGTCATTTGTTCCTCTATAGAAATAGTTTTTGATTCTTGAAGGAAGAATGGGAAAGAATCAAGTTTTTGTTTCGGAAACAAAAAGGAATCGGAATTTTTGATTCTTGATTTCGAACCAACTTTCTCTCTTTCTATCGGAATATTCGAAGAATAAAAAGAAGAGAAAATAAGAGATTTTATTTCACTTTTCGTAATCATCATCGAACATTGTGTCGGTTCTGATTCGGTTCCACTAGATAGTGTTCTAGAGTTGTACCATGGATCCGAAACCCATTTTTCAAATGGGCTTCTTATTAGTAACACATCGGTTTGAAATAGGATAAATTTCCAAAGATACTTCTCTGTACTTTGGCATTACTAGTCATTTGTTCCTCCATAGAAATAGTATTTGTTTTTGATATCTTGTCATAGATATCTGACTTGATTTCAACAGAGTTTGGACACAAATCCATACTGGTATTATTTAGAGAAAAATTCATGCAATGTTCATGAAGATATTGGCTTCTTTCAGACACTGGTTCTCTAGAAGCTTGTTTTATGGACTCCAGTTCCAAAAGAAAAGAATCCACTTCATCCTGCAGATGTTGACTATCACTAAGGATTTTACAGATCATTTTAAAATACTTACCCTCTTTCAACTCGTAAAGTTCGAGTTATACCTAACTTCGTATAGTTGAGACCAAGCAACTAAACCTATAGTTCACCTAGTTCCATCTGTATTCCCATGCCTCCAACTTATAGATAAGTCACCTACTTGGAAAAATTGCTTTGGTTCGTATTCCAAACAGTAAAGGAACAACAAATATGTTTAGTATCAACTTTCTTCAACCAAGTGATATGAGTCGGACAAAGGCTCTTCTGTTTATGTTAACATAAACTCTTTCGTCAGGTCCTTAGATCTATCTTATGTTCAATTACCGAAGTAATCGGTTAAGATTAAGCCAACCAACACTATTAATCCAAAGAATTATGTTGATGCTGATCTACTCAATTAATTAATCCAATCTATCACAAGGATAAACCGATCATTAATTGGATCCTCTTTTACCAAAACAAGTATTGTGCACACCAAAGATTATGAACCCAAACATCAGAAATCTTTAATATCTTCTTCGTCTTCAAATCCTCTTAGATCTTCAATAATTACCTGCACACAATCACTTGAATCTCTTTTATCAATCACGCACAGAACGGAGTCTGTTAACAATGGATTATCACAAGATCGTCTTTAGAACTAACAACAGTCTAAATATCCCCGTCGAAACTCTGAACTAGTTTGAGTGAATCTTATATCAGAAGAGAAGATTCTCAAGCATAAACAAACTAAGTGCAATAAAAGTTCAACCACCGTTAGTCAATCAAATCAATGAAAACAAAAGATAAACCGCAATTATCTAGTTTCCCACCAATGGTACACGCTAGAGCTTCTCAATACCAAAGAAGATTTTAAACTGAGTGGCCGTAAGAGATTTTTCCTAATTAGGTTACTCTCCTCTCCGATAGGCAGCTACACCAGTAACAACATAACAAAGAGGAAGCTTGTTGTTACGAAGGATTATTTTGCTATAAAGACAAACTTCAAGTATTTATAGACAAGGAAGTTTGTACAACAAGGAGTTTCAAAAACCGAAAATATTCTCAAGATATTCATTAAAGCACAAATTCGGTTTCCATAATTCCTGGAAATGCCCTGTCCAAAAATAATGATGGAAATCTCTCAGAAAATCTCTAATTAGTAAATGCACATTACTAATTATTATTTTCCTAAAATTGAAGTTAATTACCTTAATTAAAAGATTCTTAACTTATTTATGTTTCGATCCTGGGATTCTCTTCCCTTAGTTATTAAGGAATAACTTTGAAAAATTAAAGAAATAAACATTCACAGCACGTCCTCAAAGTATGTCGACATCCTTACTTTTGTAAGTTCTCTTTCGCACTTACAACTTTGAAACCGATTTGCCACACTTCCAACACAAGTTTAGAATTGGTTCATCTGAATTTCAAGAACTATGCGATTGATCAAATAACATTCAATCACAATCATGGGTTTAACGGTTCTACCAAAACAAGTTTCGGTTCTACCTTCCATGTGAGTTTTGTGCATAGTCACACTAGATTTCCAAATTTCGGTTGACTAGGTACTAGGATCGGTTCCCCACATATATATGATATATAACTTATATGTTTTGCACATGTACATAGGATCGGTTCCCCTTTGCCTAAAAACGTGTTTCACATGTTCATAGGATCGGTTCACCTTTCTGCTATAAACCTTGCTGCACCCCATAAAAGGATAGGTTCCCCTTTGTGATGTACTGCACCTCTTACTAGGATCGGTTCCCCTTTCCCATAATTGGCCAGACATAAAATCACAAACCCGATCATAGCATCTCAGGCGATTACTTAAGATCGGTTTCACTAATAAAAGTCATACCAATACATAATTCAGGCCTTTGTGAATAGTTCTACCAAGAACACAACAAGTCGTGAACGATTATACTCAATCAAACATATTGGTTGTTCATAAGATATGCGATGAATAACAAAACCAATAACGCCTGGAAATTTCCTTTTCGGTTCACAAACAAGTTTATGAACTTACTTCCTTAGAACACATGTAAAACATTGTTCCCTATGATGAAATCCTCATCGCATACCCATACATAATCACAATAGCATTCAAATAATTATGGCGATGTCTTATCTACAAAGTTTAATGGTTAAGCAATAAACTTCGTATTGTATTCCTTAATACTATGTTTATCTAGAGTTCAAATATGCTTCGCAGTTTTGTTATCAATACGCACGACTTGAAAGATACGTTAGGGAATGAAACAGTTCAAGTCAAATATCACTAACCTCAAGTAGAAGGATGATTGTTGTCTTTGTGGCTCCTTGCTTCTTCACATCTTCAAGTCTTCGCAATTATTGTAATGTCTCATTATCCTAATACTTTCAAGCTAACCTATACGAAGTTGACTCCAGTACATAATCAAGCGACTCTTAACATGAGTTTGGATTCACTGAAATATGACAACCAAACTTGACATACCGACGGTTGGTGGGTTCAACCGAGCTATGCTCTACCAGAATGAACTCTGGATTTTTTAGGTTTTTATATGGAGTTAATTTCTGGAATGAACTCTGTTTTTTTTAGGTTTTTTTATGGAGTTAATTTTTGGAATGAACTCTGTTTTTTAGGTTTTTGTGTGGAGTTCATTTTTGGAATGAACTCTGTTTTTTTGGGTTTTCATATCTGGAATGAACTCTGTTTTTTTAGGTTTTTTTATGGAGTTCATTTCTGGAATGAACTCTGATTTATATAGGTGATTTCTGAAAAAATAAGTAGAAATTAACAGGAGTTCATTTTCAAGAATGAATTGTTACAAAAAAATAAGTAGAAATTAACACAGAAGGGTACTTTTGTCCATTTAATATTTTTAAATAATTATGGACCAAACAGTAAAGGCGTTTTCCTAAAGGACCAAACTGACTTGGGACCACCTAAAAAAGACTAAACAATATTTTTCCCATCGCTAAATTCAGTTGGGTTTGACTCGAGTGGACTAAACAGGGTAGTTACATTTGTTTAGATCAACTAGATTGGAGTATTGTCGGGTTTCCGATAAAACACTGGCCTGGATAATTGGTTCACGATAAAACAGATGTTGGAGTATTGCCGGGTTTCCGCGTGACTTTCTAGGGAGAATTGCAACGAGAATTTGGTGGATTTTTATTGGATATAGATTGGGATTGATATACTGTGACTAGACAGGGAAGGTATTCGGGTCAGATTCGAAAAAATAGTTTGTTTCCACGTTTATCTCGGTGAAGAAAAAAGTGGATATTCTCGGAATTCTACTTAGTTATGTTTGGTAGTTACGTGCAGTGAAAGAAGATATATTCTTCAAGAAATCATGTCTATCGAGTTTTGGAAAGTTTAAACAGGACTGAGACGCGTAAAGAAGATTTAGGAGATATTTCCAAGACGTGGGAGAAAAGAAAATAAACCAAGGTAAAGGCAAGATATTCTCGGGATTTATTGGGATTGTGCATATAAAGAGAGGTCCTGGGAATCATAAGGGTTGAATCGAGACCTAGGGTAGATTTTGGAAGTACACAGAGCCGAAAAATCAAAATTGCAGAGAAGTTCTTCATCACCAGCAGAACGAGGAAGAAGACGACCAAAAACCGTCACCTTTTCTTTCAAATCAGTAACGACTTCCCAACAAAAATATCTGTTAGGGTTTTTCCGTAACATTAGGTTCTGTAACAGCCATATTTGTTACACACTTGCTGCTTTATACTTATTCTCCCTTTTAATCAACTTTTGAGCTGTGAACACCCAATTTTAGCAAGTGATTAATACGAGGAGCTAAACCCCTTTGCTGAGGAAGCTATTTTCCCAACAAATATGTGGTAATATCTATTTAATTAATTTCTGCAATTCTTTTAATGATTATTTGCATTGAATCAAAATTGAAATAAAGGTTTTTGTTAACTCGTTGTGTTTTCACTTGAGGGTGCATGCTTAGATTAGGGCTCTTGATGTTCCATGCTTGAGATCACAACTAGTATTTTAAAAATCTACTATTGGCAATATTTAAGAATCAATTGAATGTATGAATTGCATGATAATTATTAATATTGAATCACATAAAAATTGGAAAAAAGTTGAATCTTAGTCTCAGACTCTCAGTGTTCTTAACAACCCTGGTATCAACTTTAATTTACGGGGGTTTACTCAATAAATAATTTTTGTACATATGACAGAAAAACTCAAATCCCTCGAAGAATTTGCTTCGACCTGTAAAAACGCAAGCATGTACACTTTAAAAATTGCAGTTAGTAATAGAACTTGCAAGGAAAAGTGAAAACAAACATAAAATTGAACACCACAGTAGGGCTTAACAACTCCATTCGTTTGAAACCAACTAACTTCCACAAATGTTAATATAAAAATAACAATTAACTTACAGTATTCTCAGTAATGCAAAATTGCATATTCAAGATCAGAAAACACAAGAAAAATAACTTAGATGTACATACAGGATGCACATAATATACTCGCAAGTAATAGTATGAGGATTGAGGTGTTCAGCACAACAGTTAGCAAGCGACATCAGTGAAATTTTTGAGAAAAACAGATCCATGAATTATGCATTTAAGACAATTGAAACTTAGTCATCATGTATACATTGTGAACCTATGTGTACTGTAAATGGCATAATAATCAAAAAGTTGCAGCTCATATCTACAAAGTCCTAAACGATGGATGATTTTTTGCCCTGTGTGCGCTCAGATGAAGCATTTTCTATCTTGGTTCGAAGAAAAGGAGAGAAAACAAACAAACTACACATGGGAAGAATCATAAAAATGCATCCAGTGTTGCTAATGGCTGTACACAGGTAATCACCTTCTTTTGTTTCTTTTTCAATTTAGAACATCAAGTTCTTTCATTGTGGTTATACTTCTCTAAATTGAAGGTACTGAGAAAATTTTTATGGGATATAAACCAAAAACATGATGACAAGGTCAAATCAAACTGAAGAAACGTCCAAGGTGAATTGATTAGCTAAAACTCACTTACAGATATAAAAAAGGCTCATTCCTGACTACAGACACTGAGGAGAATTTGCAGTACTCAACAGATGATCTCCATTCACACACAATTGCTTTATCAGCAAGACAAGTTGCCATTTTTCGGCATCTTCTGTTTTACAATTGTATTTCTATTCGTAGAGAATGCTACAATGAATCAACTTGCTCAGGTCTGTGCACTAATAGACCTCCAGATCTCGGCATTGTAATCCATGTAGAAGAAAAAAAACCCACAGATTTAGCACCTCAATTCACGACTATGTATATATGGCAACCAGTAATTCAAAAGAAAATTTTTGTATAAATTTAGCATACTCAAATATTGATTTGACACATTCACATACATAATACATGTCCATATCGGTTTAATACTATCTCATCAAACATAACAGTGGCTGCCGAAGTCTCCTATGTTGTCAGCTTTCCAGGCAATGCATTGAATTTCTAACCATATACAACATCCCTAGGATCAACACATACAATACCAATTGTAAAGAAAGTAGTCGACTATATTTCTCATCGCATGCTAGTACATCAAAGTTATATAAATCAAAGACAAAATCTCATGGGATAGTTACCATACCCATCCAGTACAAGCAGCTTTTGTTGGAGCAATAAGAACATTAGCTTTCCTCAGTACATCAACTGCTTGAGTACAAGTCATAGCTGAGACTGTAAACCAAATCATAATGCACAATCATGAGAGATACAAATACCAAAAAAGTAAGAAACAAAACTATCTTCGTACCCATTGTGACAGTTCCACTAAAATATTTGTTTACCTTCTACCAATATACGACGACCTGAGCTGACAAAATTTATAACATCACATGTGCAGGGGAATGCAAGATCACAGCTTGCATTCCAATGTGTTGCATATCCTCGTAGTACTTTGATGAGTATAAGTCTTGATAATCTCTGCAGATTAAGATAACTTACAAGGTAAACTTAAAGTGAGAATGAAAACTAAGAGATGCAATATGTTCGCTGCCGAAACAAACCTCAAACTACTTTGTTAAGCTTTGATATACCTCACAAGTGCCACTTTCATATAATTGAATCCATCTTCATCAAGTAAGTAACCCTTGGAATCCAAAATAGCATTCAGATTCAACTATTTTTGCAATAATGCAATAAAATCTGTACATACCTACAAAAGTTTTATATATACAAGGAATGAATACTCCACTGAAGTATTTTAAAAGGCTCAATACTTCCAAGAAGAAAGTCTTCAAAATAGATCTGTAAAGAGTAACATCTTAAGGACCAAAACTAAAGGAGTTTTGAAACTAAACACTCACTTTCCTTTGCTATGAGACCCGTGTCTGTCAGATACAACACACCCCTGAGCACGATATTCGACTTATCTGCAAGAGTCGAGATGATACTAATCACAATGATGAACTGAGAATTGAAAAATGGTCACAGAGTTAACAACAAGGACAAATTGTATGTTACTTGGAAAGAACTAATATTGTTACCTTAACAGCTAATAGTTCAAGAGCACAAGCACTTCCCCACAGTCAACAAATCTCTAATTTAACTTGATGGGTCTCTGCAACAAATCCATCACTGATCTAATTTTGTTAGAAACCAAATGAAGAGAGTCACATATAATATAGAGTTCAAAACAGTAAAGTTTAACAATTAAGATGAAGATTAGGTGAACTAATTTAAGGAGATAAATTTACTACAACTCAAGCACCAGTATCCAACCAAGCAAAAATCCCATTCAGCTGAGGACAAAAAACACACAAAATTAACAAGCCAAAAATCAAGTTTCAATGGATGCAAACTCTAAAATAAAAAAAACTCAATCATGAACCCTAGAATTATTTTTGGTAAATTTTCGGAAATTTTATCTCAAAAGAAGATCAAAATGAGATTAATGTAGATATCAACTCTTATCATAAATGAGAAAAGAGAGACAAGATGAAACAAAAGCAGTTAGGTTACCAACATAGAAAATATTATTTTTCTGAAATTTCAATTTAAGACGGAGAAGTTAATCTATTAAACTAATAAAACAACAAGGAGAGATTATAGCCATATTTCGATTCATTTTTTGTTGATGAATCTTCGTTTTATGTTGTTGATGATCTTCATCGAATCTTCTTCATCGATTCAGAATATATGTTCAAGAATTGATGTTGTTGATGGATCTAGTTGAAGCAGAAGAGGAAGAAGAACCTGATAAAATTATGATTCACGTATACAGAGAGATTAAATCGTGAGATAGTAAAAAGAAGAAATTAAAATATCTCAGGAGCACGAGTAGGGGGAGAGGAGGAGAAGGAGTGAGTTGTTTCTGGAATAGATAGAATGTGATAGATTGATAAAATCTAGGGTTTTAAGGTGTTACCATGAACACGGTTGGTTCGCACACCTGCAATTCAGGTGTTACCTTGCACGCGGTTGGGAAGCACATGTGGTATGGTCAGCAGTTGCAAATTGCAACACGGAAAAAACTTTAGCAACTATAGAAAGCTGTTGCGAATTTTCAAGCCGTTGCTGAATTTGTTGCGAATTCGCAACTGCTTAAAAGATGTTGCAAAGTTTTGTTGCTAATCCGAAAAAAAAGTGTAGTGATTACTGGTTGTATACTTTAGAAAACTCCTTGTAAGTTTATGTTACTCGTTATATACTTCTAAAATCTCGTTCAAAGTTTGTGTTACTCGTTATAAACAAGAAAATTTCAAGACTTTCCATACTTACCAATTTTTAAGACTTTGAATGACATTTATGTGTATTTTTGCCTTAGAGAAAGTCTTGCAAAATATGAAAGGTTTTGGGAGACTTCTACAAAAATTTAAAACTTCATTTGTTATTATTATTTTTTTGATATAATTTTTTTTGATATTATTTTATTTTTTTCAAGTTGATGCAAGAACTTGCACGTATAATATAGATCCATTTCTCACTCTCTCCCTCTTTATTTTTTAATTACATCCTAAATGCATATATGTATATCGAATTTTTTTGATTTTTTTATTTGTTGAAATGAAAATTTCCACTGATGTCTAAAGTGTTTCAGATTATGATTGTTGCTCAATTTAATTTGCAATCAAGAATTGTTTGAAAGGATAAATTTTATGGAACTCTACAAATCTCTAGATTTGTCATGTTTGGTTGTTATACAATTCTCTAGAATTCTTGTTTTCACAACTTTTTAGAACTCTACAAATCTCTACTAGAATTAGGCCAACTCTACATAACTCTGCAAGTATTTTTCCAACTATGTGGAACTCTCCGAAAGTTGTTATCTTTCATGACTCTTTTTAAATCTATACAAATCTACAAAAGTATTTATTGAGTAAACCCTCGTTAATTTGCAGTTTTATTAGAATTTTGAGTCTAAAACGAATCTTTACAAGTTCGAGAATCGAATCTATTGTTACCACTTTCAAAACTACATCATCTCATTGCACTTACTAGGACATTTATCATTCAAAAAATCAGTATTGGGAAATATCTAGTTTAAGAACAGAAATTAGAAGACAATCAGGATTTTCAACCAGTTTCCAACCATTGTAGGAAAGCATAGCCAGTTTGTTCGGCTCAACTTTTTTAATAACTAGACCACCTTCAGACTAAATTAGGATAACAAAGAAGGATCGAGAGTTTCAGCCTTACCAAAACTGGTTGAGGTGAGAATCCATTTCTTTACAGATATATTTGGGACAAGAAAGGAAGTCATCTGGTAGATAAGGAGAGCTTGGCAATGTGTTTGAACATAGATGTTCTAACAACCTGAGAAATGAGTTTATGGTACCAAGTAGTAATTCAAGCATCAATATATTTAAGGATACCCGTATGAGTTTATTCGTAGAGGTTTTAAAAAACATAAGAGTACCAAAATATTTTTACCCTGCGACACGAGTAAAAATATCCAATATCAGGGACAACTGATCCCTCAAATAATCAGGATTTTTTCTTTAAACAGAATAGCATATTTATCAAAGATGGTTTCATGGCCAGAGGCTAAATGGTATTTTTGAAGATAGTATTTTATGTTTTGAAAATCATTGGCAGTAGCTTTAGTAAAAAAAAGATAATCATCTGTAAAAAAAAGGTGAGTAATGGTATAAGCATTTTTTACACACATTAATCCCTTCAATAAGACCAATCCTAGTGATTTTATAAATGTGAGCAGACAATGCCTCTGAACAAACAATATAAAGATAATGAGAGAGGGGATTTCCCTGTCCCAAACCCCTCTCTGGTTTAATTAGACCATTAAGGACTACTTTAAGGAGGATAAAATATGAAACCTAGAGAAACATTAAATTATATTAGACTGACCCAATGGTAACACACTCCCATCTTCCTAAGGACCTTACTTAAAAAATATTATTCTAATTTACCATTTATCATAGGCCGCTGTACCTTCTTTACCTTTATGATGATTAACAAAATAGATAACATTATCGGCAAGAAAGATGTTGCCAGATATACTACGTTTTGGGACAAAGGCACTTTGATTTTTAGATATTAGTTTATCCATAATAGTTTTCAACATGTTGGTTAATTTTTTAAAAATGATATTTTTAACAAAACATGCTAATGGGTCTGTATTAATTGAGAGACAAATTCATCCAGAGGGACATTAGAAATAAGGGTTTTTTTTAGTTTGGTTCAAGAATTTGGTCAGATAAACAGTTCTAAAGTAATTCTAGTCCATCTCAATGACAGACTCTCCTACAATATCCCGGTGCTTTTGGTAAAAAAGACCAGTAAATCCAAAGACCAGTA
Source organism: Papaver somniferum (assembly GCF_003573695.1). Lineage (NCBI taxonomy): Eukaryota > Viridiplantae > Streptophyta > Magnoliopsida > Ranunculales > Papaveraceae > Papaver > Papaver somniferum. The sequence continues at coordinate 768,889 of NW_020639929.1, forward strand.
AATTCAAGGGTTTAAACCTTATTTCCCTCCTACTTGGAAAATTACATTCTTTAGATAGGGGTATTAAAAAATTACTATTTTTACACTAAAGAATTTAACAGAAAGATCAAGAAGGATAGCATACTTGAATTGAGTAGGATTAGAGCAGTAAAGATTCTTGAAATAATATGTGAAGGATGTTTGTATACTTTTCCTATCAGTTAGGGTAGTGCCAGACTTATCCTTAATCCTATTAAGATCATTTCTTTTCCTATGGAATAAAGTAACTCTAAGACAATATGAAGTATTTATGTCTCCTCATATGATCCAATCCAAACGTCTATGAATTTATCCTTCAAATAAAGTTCCTGAAGGTTGTATAGAAATGCCAATCCAGCTTAATCCCAGTGATGGAACTAAAATCAGTTGGGTTGGAAGTTTGAGTTTTCAGCTAAGTCACTTCTAGCTAGTGGTAGTTATATTAGTTGAATATTACCGCAAGAAGACTTATTCCACCGGCGACCCTTCTTAGTACTAGGCATTTATCTTGAAATCCGGAGATCCCACAACATTAACAGACCAAGAATTAGCTTTGGTGTCTTTACGATTAGGACCCCAATCCACATGACCATAAAATCAAATGGTTTAGGCATGCAAACATTTTCAAAATTGAAACCAATATGCATGGGGAAGTGGTCAGAGGAATCTTTCTGCAGATTGTTCACATAAATCTTAGAAAGGATAATCTGATTAATCAGACATCTATTCCAACCTTTAAGAATAAGATTGGTTCCAGATTGCATATTTGACCAAGTAAACCTAGGACCAGAGAAACCAGGATCATGCAAATTAAAAACATGCATTACAAAAATTCCTTAGATTATAAAAATCTTCATAATTTATTTCTAAACCCTATTCTTATCTTCAGTTCCTAGAAGGGAGTTAAGTCACAACCAAAAAAACAAAACAGTTTCATCAGGAGGTATAGGTGGACAAAATATTTAGATAAATTTATTTCCTCCAAACTAAGACCAGACCACCACTCCTGCCTATGCAAAGTACATTAAAATTACAGGGGAAACCCATATTTCTTAATTTCCTATCAACATTACTCACATTGTGAAATTAAGAGGTTAATCTCTTAATTTCTTAATATTCATTTTCTCTTTAGTAGCAGAATTTATCCTAGTCCACGTAATTCTGGGATAACATGTTCACGTTATTAACCGGAAACTGAAATATGGGATCACTAATAGTATTAGTGGAATTTTCACTAACAAGGTAAAAATTAAGAGATTTACCGGGTTGGTAAATTCAGTACCACCATTAAGTTGAGAATTTGCCGGATCACCACTGATTTCAGAACTTTGCACAGTACTTAGATCCATAAAGGTAGCATCATGAGGATAATTGTTGCGGACATCATGAATAGATAATGAATTGTAGTTATCATTCATAAGATTCTCATAGGGATTGACAAGAAGGTGATTGGTGTGAGCTAAGATGTATTTTAGGATATGTAGTAGAGATACATACCTCGATTTCGGCAGTAGTTCGCCGATGGAATGAAATATAGGTAATGGTTTGTCCTTTCCTAACACCGAGGCCTGATGAGTACACTTGACTAAGTGGTGGGAAAAACTTCCCAATTAAACGTGCTCGGACGAGAGTAGTCACGGGATGGGTGACCTCTCAGGAAGTTGCTGCCGGATAACCGCAGTAGTGTCGTTAAAAATCCCACACTGCTGGATAACCGCAGTGGGTAAGTTAGAACAATATCGGGTTAGTTGGGATACAACTAGGGGACGGGTCGCTTGTTCTTGGTTGGGAGAGTATGCTGGGCCGTCAGTGGTCTCACAAGAGACAAGGAACGTCTACACTATACCGAGGCTTTTCAGCACAATTGGCTCCATAGTTGGCAGAAAATCTTGCGGATAAGCGTGCTCGGGCGGGAGAATCCAGGGATGGGTGACCATCTGGAAAAATTCCACTGGATTACCGCAGCAATGCTCGTTGAAAACCCCACACTTCCGGACGACCGCAATGGCTAAGTGGGGACAGTATCGGTGGAAGGATGGGTCATTACAAATTGGTATCAGAGCCAACGAGGGCCACCTTCCGATGGTGGGAAGTGAAAATGCGGGGGTCTAACAAACACACCCAACAATTCGTATGACAATATGAGAGGACTTACTCCAATATACTTTCTAGAGAATTAACTAGACAGTCAGACTCAATCTAGAGTAAAGTATATCAAAGAGTTTAATATCTCTAACTCTTGATTCAATCCGCAATCATCAAATAGAAATCTGGGAGCCCGATTGAAAAAGAGGAGTAACTTGAACGGTACTAATAATAATGTTCAAGTGTCAATCAATGTAAATCAACAACCAAAAGTTGGATATTCTAATTGATTGATCTTAACGCATAACCTGTGATATTTCAATTATATAACAAAATATAATTCGGAAAAGAAATAACACAGACACCAGAATTTTGTTAACGAGGAAACCGCAAATGCAGAAAACCCCCGGGACCTAGTCCAGTTTGAACACCATGCTGTATTAAGCCGCTACAGACACTAGCCTACTACCAATTAACTTCGGACTGGACTGTAGTTGAACCCTAATCAATCTCACACTGACTCAAGGTATAGTTGCGCTCCTTACGTCTCTGATCCCAGCCAGATACTACACACTTGATTCCCTTAGATGATCTCACCCACAACCGAGAGTTGCTAGGACACAAAGTCGAAGACTTGATAAACAAACCTATCTCACACAGAAAAGTCTATAGGATTCAATAAATCTGTCTCCCACAGAAATACCCAAGAGTATAAACCGAACTTATACTCTCGAAGAACAACCTAGTATTATCAATCACCTCATAATAATTTTAATCGACTAGCGAAACAATATATTGTGGAATCACAAACGATGAGATGAAGATTGTTTGTGAATACTTTTCTATCTTGCCTATCGGATAAATAAATCTCAAGCCAATTTTACAATTGTACTCGTACGATATAAACAACAAGATCAGATCACACAACTACAAGAGAAGTAGTACCGGTCTGGCTTCACAATCCCAATGAAGTCTTCAAGTCGTTAACCTACAGGGTCTCGAGAAGAAACCTAAGGTTAAAGGAGAATAGACTCTAGAAATAAAACTAGTATCACACATGAGGTGTGGGGATTAGGTTTCCCAGATGTTAGAGTTCTCCTTTATATAGTTTTCAAATCAGGGTTTGCAATCCAATAACAAAGCATTCAATAATCACCGTTAGATGAAAAACCTGATTCAACCAAGCTAATATATTTCAACCATTAGATCGAACTTAGCTTGTTACACACAAATGAAATGTACCCTCATTTAGGTTTATGTAACCGTACCCAAACGTGTACAGTCATATTGGCTCAACAATGGTCAACCAAAGTTAGCCATATGGTTACTCTAATATTAACCTTATTCATCTTAACCATAACTAGTTCAAATGACTCAAATGAAACTAGTTAAAGAGTTGATCAATTGCATAGAAGAGACAATTGAAACCAAATCAGTTTGATTCACTCGAATCAATCATGAACATTATAGCCACGGTTTGCAAAGATTGCAGTCCTTAAGATTTAAATGTTTAAGTTCATGAACAGACCGATTTGACAAAATAACTAGCTTAAGTATCCGTATGGGTATGCGTACTTAAGCAACTGTATTTGAGTTTGTTAAGTTTCCAAACTCAGCAGAAATTATCGGTTCGAAAACTTCCGCCAGTATGCGTACGGGTACGCATACTTAAGGTGACTAGTTTAGGAGTTTGTAATTCCCAAACTCAGCAGATATTTTCGGTTCGAAAACTTATACCAATATGCGTACAGGTATGCATACTTATGATGTCTCTTCACCAATTTTGTATACACACATATGCATAAACTTGGTTCCCGATTTATGGATTTATACACTAATGTGCGAACACACTATATATGCTTTATATCCAAATATGGTTATATCATCAACTCTTAATTTCAATCATTGAAACTTTCTTAGAGGACGTTATATAGTTATTGTTCACAAACTATTTTTCATCAAAGCGATTTTCAAGTTATTGAAATTATCATAATGAAACATTCCAAGCAACACAAATGATTGTATCACACAAACCATGTTAGATGTAAATCGGCAATTTTCATATGATCTTCGGAATTTCGTCACGAATGTAAGATGAACATGGACAAAGAGAAAGCTTGCCAACACATATTTCGAGAAATATATAAGCGAGATAAACTCAGTTCGAAATCTCACATGTGTATAATAGAAACTATATCGTAACACGACTTATGATTCAATATAAGAGATATAGTAGAAATAGACTTTCCAAGTGATAGATGAGTTTAAGTCTCAACATACCTTTTGTTGATGAACTTCCACAAGCTTTCCTTACTAGTTCTTCTTCTTCAAATGATGAACGCCGAGAGATCTAAGCTCAACTACACTATCTATGTCTAAGGGTGCACACGGTACGGTTCAGCTCGGTTCTTTCCGAGGCCGAGTACCTGTACCCCCAGAGGTCGGTACTGAAATTTTGGGACCGGTACCGGTACCAGTCGGTACCTTTTCAGCAAAAAACTATCTGCCACTCTGCCTTTTCTTTTACCTGTTTTTTACCTGTTTTTTTTATATAACAAATTCTCATTCAAAGCAGCAACTAATAAGTAGCAATATTACTAACAAACAAAACAAACAATGTCTTGAAAATATGGAAAAAAAAGTAGCAGTAGCCACACTAAGTCTTGAAAATGAGAAAATCTGGAAAAAAAACAACTAGCAGTGCAGCTAGTGCTGCAGTAGTCTTGAATCTTGATCTTCTAATCCATGTCAGCAGCACTTGTGGTGTCATCAGTGTTGATAGGACCAAGTAACGCTGCAAAAACAAATAATAGCAGTTAATAACTATTAGACTATATCTATTACTGCAAAAACAAATAATAGCAGTTACCTTCTTCAACTTCAACATCATCATCTGGTATGTAATCACATAGAAGATCAAGTTGTATTGGCTTCCTTAGCCAGCTTTGTGTGCAAAGCAATGCCTCAACTGTCCTTGTAGATAAAGAGCTTCTACAAGGACTTAAGACTCGCTTTCCTATGCTAAAAGCAGACTCAGAGGCAACAGAAGACACAGGAATGGCTAATATGTCCTTAGCTTGTTAGGATTCTGCTTGCATCTGTTGAAGTGCTTCCACATTCCACCTGTACCATTCTTTCCAGTATGAGCCTTTATCACCTTCTTGCAGTAATTGCATCCAGCATCTTGAACATTCAACCTCTTGAAATGATTCCAAATGTCAGAAGTTATCTTACCACCCATAGATGTAGAAGTAGCTTCTACATCTACTGTTTCTGTCTCTGGCTGTGCTGCTTCATATGTTGGTTGGATTGAGGATCCAACAATTGCATCTGTGGCAGTGGTATGTGTAGCAGTTGTAGGTGTAGGGGTATCTGTTCCATGAGCTTGACTTGATTCATCCATGCCAGCTTATCACTGAGAAAACAAATTTAAGTGCTGAAAAATTAAATAAGAACTGAAATGAAATAATAAATGAAATAAGAAATGAAGTAAGAACTGAAATGAAACTGAAAAAATAAGAACTGTTATAAAAAATATGTACTGTTATAAAAAACATATTAGCTACTTGGACATATGGCTAAGCATTGAGCTCTGTTATAAAAAAATAAGAACTGGACATTGTTCTAAGCATAACTGCATAAGTTCTAAGCAGAACTGGACATTGTTCTAAACAAAAAACATTATTTATTTAAATTATTTTCAACTTTTAACCATTATAGATGAATGATAAAAAGTAGATAACGGGCTAGGATTTACCAAACACAAAAGGATTTGAACCCTCAGTTCAGTACCCAACCAAACAGCAGGGATAAACCCTCACCTGAAAAAACCTAAGACCAACAAAATCAATACCCAGACAGAACAGGTGAACAAAGAAAAAACTACGAGAAATATCTATGCTGAAACCTTTGTGTTGCATCCATATATTAGCCCCTGCAATACAACAAAGAAGAAAAATAAATCAATAGGAATCAGTACAGGAGAATGAAGAACCAACATGGAGATGAAAGTATAACCAAAGCAGGAGCAGGAGAAAAGCATGACTCAGATTTCATGGAAGGAAAATATTTATCACAAGCCAAATTATAAGTATGACTTAAGGCAGGAACTCCATATTGCTAGTGTAAACTGAGCAGCCGATGCCACAACCAATGATAACCTCCATATTGCTTAAGATGGCTTATCTAATGATCATGAAAAAAGTGTACATTAGCAGCTTGCCTACTAAATTTATGGCAAGCAAGTTTAGCTAGAGCAGAGCAACGCCTCTCCAAAATACCCATTAAAATCTAGTATTAAACAACAAACTACTCTATCAGTCACCTGGAGCATCATGTAAACATATGATAAATTCAAGTAAAATGAAATTTCTATACTTACAAAAGCACCACCCAATTTATCAAGCCTCCAATGCTTAGGGGCGTTAAGCCTCTTCAAATGTTTCTTCGATCCCTTCACCTAAAATCAAATGAACCAATCAAAAAGTTCAAAAGGTTAGAAGATACACCCTATTCAAAACTTTCAAAAACCAGATACAGGTAAATTAATCATGACAGTTCCTCATAAAGAATAAAGCATAAATAAATTCTCTTAGCATAAATAATACTTGATTATCTCCAATTTGCCATTATCAACTTCAGAAACAACAAAATTAATTAAAAAAATTAATCAAATCATTGCAATAAACTACCAAAGATCAACATAACTATTTCAGAAACTCCATCTTCATGTCTTCCAATTCTAACTAGCATCAGTTCTCAGCTAAACCCTAATTCCTCCTTGAATTCAAATCACAGATAACTCAATTAAAATCCACGAACCCTAATTTCTAAATTACGGAAGAACATGATGAACCCTATTTCTCAATCTCACAATTAAGCACAAATTAAATCTCCATATAACCGATTCAACTTCAATACAACAAACCCATATAAGATTCGTCAGTTTTTATTCAGTTTTACTCAAAATAAATTCAAACTACGGGAACCCAAAAATTACGTTTCTCTGATTCTTCACCAAAACAACTTCAGAACTCTAACTCTTTTGTTCTTCATCAAACAACAAAATTAATCAAATCATTGAAATCACTGACTTTTTCTTATGGATCGAGAGGTGTTGTTCTTGTTCGGTGTTCCGTGTTCACTGATTAATGGAGTTCACTTTCAGACTTCAGAGAATCAGAGACTCAAGAACTATATCAGTCTCTCAGAGGGAAGACCGGAAGAGTCGAAGACGAAGAAGGGAAAGAAAAACGAAAATGAGAAACCCTATCGTTAAGATAGTATATATACCCCCCCCCCCTTAATCTAACGGCTGTATTTGTTCAGTACCCCTAAATCTAATGGCTACGAATGGTCGGTTCTTTCGGTCCGGACGGTACGGGACTTATACAGGACCGTGTACCTGTACCTCATCAGCCTCGGTTCCTATTTTATGGACCGGTACATATACCCCGTTCCTCGGTTCGGGACAAATATCGTCTCGGTTCCGCCGGTTCCGGGACGGTTCCTCGGTCCAGGTCGGTTCCTGTGCACCCTTATCTATGTCCTAGTCCGAGACATCTATAAATAGGCTAGAAATTAAGACTTACAGTTTTGATCACTAACATTGACAGACATGCTTGAGATAGAAATGCATGCGAGTTCGACCTAGAAATGCTCTAACAATCTCTTCCTTTGTCAATTTTAGAGACAAAACTATCAATACATATGGATTACAAAATAAATAAATAAATGAAGCTTCTCATCCACATGCTTGATCTCCTTGGCATCTTCAACATGACTCGAAATCTTCGTCACTTCCAAGTACAACAATGATCCCAAAGGTTTTAATTTTAGCATCATCGTTGTTGAGGATCCGTAGCTTATAACAATGAGAAAACAAAGGCTCTCAATCATTGTTATCCAGTGTCATAGTATTATTAGACAGTATCAAAGTTCAATTGTATCATAACTTTGACAACAATACTATGGTGATATGTATCACTCCCCCTTAGTCAATACTTTATATCAACATGAAAACCACTCCCCCTTACATAATGATCCGTAAACCATATGTATTTGTAGTATGAACTACACATTAATTATCCCCATTTTTGTCAATAAAATTGGCAAAGGTACGAAAATTAGTGGGATCCTAATGAAATTTCCACAGAGATACTTCATGACCAAAGGTGTATTAACATACCAACAAATTTAGATGAAATCATATAGCTGAAGCTAAATGCATTCATCAAGGAGTTTATAAAGATACAAGATAACCCCTAAAATATTCCACAACTGCACTCCCCACAAATATTTGGCAATTAAGAACAAGTTCAAAAAGAACTCTCCTCCATAAAATGTCATTCCCAAAGGAACAACAAAGGTGACCTTGCTTTTACAAGAAGAGAAGGATTTCTTTGGACAAAATCAGATCATATGAAAACATAAATTGGAATCCAAAGTATTCAATTGAATTAATCTTAAAATAATTCATGACTAATCCAATCAAAATGCACAATTAAATTAATCACAAGAAAACTCATAATTAATTCAACCGGAATTACACAACTAAATTAACCACAACGTGATCAATTCAATTGGTCATGCTCGACATAAGAGAACTTACGGAGCAACAACTAAAATAACCAAAGATAATGATCAATTTACTAGGTCATGCTCAAACATAAGGAACCTTACGGAGCAACACAATATATGCACAAAGATGTGGATCGGAGATCGACCAATACTGCAGAATATATAAGGATTCATTCTATCTTTCATCACTACTTGCATAATGACATATAACAGACTTAATCCTTGTGAACAAAAGTTCTATCCTTTCTCTTATCAAACTAGTGACATAAAAAGCTTCAACTTTTGTTTGTCAAAATTTTATTCTATCTTTTATCAATACATTCATATCAACATAATAGAGATAACTTTTGAACAAGTATGGGACAATCATAGTTCACGGACGCAAACACACATATCCCATAACAATTTGCAATATATAAAACCATAAAGATTAAAATTGAAAACATCATCTTCCAAATAACTTAGAATTTAAATTAATAAATCTAAAAACATGAAGATGAAAACATTTGGAACTAGCTATGTGTAATCACAATAATGGCTATTACAAACCCTGGTTATTCTTCTAAACAAAAACAAAAACAAGAATAAAAATTCTTATTAAGAAGATTTACTAGACATTGAGACCTCTGAAGAATTATTTATCGTCCCCGAACTCCTTGTCGTCAACAACCATGGGAACATAAGGTTCGTGGAGAAAGGAGTCAATTCCAACAAACCTTTTAGGCTGATGATATCGAACCAGGGCTTTCTGAATTTCAAGATTTCTCATCACAAGAGCCTTTATTTTCTGAATATCCTTCTTGTTTAATTCAACTCTTCAAGAACACCAGAAAACTTCTGAGAATTTGAAGGAACAACTCTTGGCTTCCTCACATTCCTTCGTTTTCTTTTCAAAGTTGGAGGCAATGTAGATTTTTCTTTTCCTTCATGATTGTTGGCTTAACAATCATATTAACTTTTTTTTCATCAGAAGATATGATGGTTGGATTATCTATACGTGTATGGGTTTGTGAGAGGAAATCACAATTTAAACTCAACAGGAAATCTTAAGATGAAAGGAGTTTCAGAGAAGTAAAAAGGAATGTAGGGTTACAGAACCTTTACCCACACAGGTTCACGCACGCACAATCACAACCTTAAAGAGAGTAGAATTATCGAGAATAACCCTCATTTATTGATTCAACAGGGAAGTCCCTTCCAACATGGAAGAATTCCAATCTCAAAATAAATCTAAGAAAGAAAAAACTATTTTTCTTTAAGCATGAGGTGTGCACAATCTTGTCTCTTTTAATCAAGCACGTGAGACAAGATGCACGGAAACAACACAATCAGGTTGTGCTGCGGTGAACAACAATTTGTTCACCATACCCTTTTTGAGAAGAATTCATAGACCCCTGTCTATCAACTTGTTTAGACCATACTTTTTTTTCTAGTGGTCTTGATCTATCTTTGGAAACCAACTTCTTTGAAGACGATAAAATCTTACATACCTCAGCGGTTTTTTGAACAAGTTTAAGCTTTTCTGCTTGGCGTTTGCTCTTCGTTGAAGTTTATTAACATATATCATATTGTGTTTGTACTTGAAACACTTCGAAAGTCCATGACCTTTGAGTGAAAAATAAGAGCATGTCAATGGATAAGATGATTCAGATCCCCGAGATGTGCAAGCAGCTAGACACAGATTGGTACCTGAAAAATAAGACAAAGAGTTTCCAAAAGAAGGGTTAATTTTCTCTTCCAGATTGGTTGAATCTTCTGGAAGGATATAAAGATTGATGTATGCATTGCTACAATTATCAAAATTAATATCTTCACAAAGAAGCGCAACACTTGATTTTTCGTCTTCATTAGAATCATAGTGATCCGACATTTCATCAAGGGTTGCAGCAAGACCTTTATTCCCAGTGTATTTTCTACGGTTTGGACACTCATTGGCAAAATGACCAAAACCCTTACACTTAAATCACTGTGGCATATCCTCGTCATCAGCCTCGTCAGCATCCCTGTTTTTAGGAGGAATGCGATTATGCGGTTTAACTGGTGACCTAGGTTTATCTTTGGAAAACTGTTTACTTCTATTTAATAAGAGATCTCTAAATTGTATTGTGATCATCGAGACTGATTTGTCAAGATCTTCATATGATGAATCAGTCTCAGAAAGATCATCTTCAGAGACGCAAACACTTTTACCTTTGTCAAGTAATTTAGTGTTTCTTTGTGCTTTGAAGGAAACATCCTTTTTGTTTTTGGATGTATGATCATAATCAAATATCTTTAGCTTTCCAACCAACGTATTTCTGGAGAGCGTATCAAGGTTATTTCCTTCAGCGATGGCATGCTTCTTAAAATCGTATCTAGATGGCAGCGATCTGAGAATTTTCATCACAATGTCCTTTTTAGGAATAGTCTTACCCAATGCAAAAGATGCATTAACAATTTCAGACACTTTGTGATTAAACTCATCAAATAAATCTTCATCTTCCATACAAAGGTTTTCCCAATCGGAATTATGGTTTTGAAGCCTAGTTTTCTTCTCACTGGTATTACCTTCAAATACGGTTTCTAAGATATCCCTAGCATCTTTAGACCTAGTGCACGTTGTCACATGGTGCTGAAGATCTGGGGTAATGGCATGTATGATGGCATTCAAACCGTCGGAGTTTTTCTTTGCAGCAAGTATCTCGGCAGCATTGTATTCACGAATGTTCTTTTGAACGGTTGCATTCCCTACTGCCACAACGGGAGCATCATAGCCATTAACTACATAAACCCATGATTGAAAATCAAGCGCTTGAAGAAAGGCACGCATAACAATTTTCCACCATAAGTAATTTAATCCATCGAATACTGGTGGTACGTTTATAGAGATAGCACCTTTGTCCATATCAGATCGCTACAGACACAAACTTATAAGGTCTTTTAATGTGTTTGCCTGCTCTGATACCAATTAAAAATGCAGGGCTCTAACAACCATACCCAACAATTCGTCATGGAAATATGAGAGGACTTACTCCAATAAATTTTCTAGAGAATCAACTAGACAGTCAGACTCAATCTAGAGTAAAGTATATCAAAGAGTTTAACATCTCTAAGTCTTGATTCAATCCGCAATCAGCAAATAGAAACCTGCGAGCCCGATTGAATAATAGGAGTAACTTGAACGGTCAAAGACAAATGTTCAAGTTTCAATCAATGTAAATCAACAACCAAATGTTGGATATTATAATTGATTGATCTTAACGCACAACCTGTGATATTTCAATTATATAACAAAATATAATGCGGAAGAAAAAAAACACAGACACCAGAATTTTGTTAATCAGGAAACCCCAAATGCAGAAAAACCCCGGGTTCTAGTCCAGTTTGAACACCACGTTGTATTAAGCCACTACAGACACTATCCTACTACCAATTAACTTCGGACTGGACTGTAGTTGAACCCTAATCAATCTCACACTGACTCAAGGTACAGTTGCGCTCCTTACGTCTCTGATCCCAGCTGGATACTACACACTTAATTCCTTTAGTTGATCTCACTCATAACCAGGAGTTATTATGACACAAAGTCGAAGACTTGATAAACAAATCTGTCTCACATAGAAAAGTCTATATGATTGAATAAATCTGTCTCCTACAGAAATACCCAAGAGTTTTTGTTCCATCTTTTGATAAATCAAGGTGAACATGAACCAATTGATAAACCGGACTTATATTCTCGAAGAACAACCTAGTATTATCAATCACCTCAATAATCTTAATCGACTAGCTGTTGATGGTGGTTTTTAGCTTAGGGTTAAAATTGTAAAACCTTAGTCAAACAGTGACGTCACACTTGAGTAATAATGTCTCCACTAGCACATTTATTGAACCATTCAACATGTCTGCGTAAAATTACCAGGGTACCTTTTTTATGTATATACCATCCTCCACGGCAGAGCCCTCGGTACTGACTGGCATCATCTCTGCACATGCCAGCCGCGCATGCTATCCAAACGTGCCAATCAAGCGTGCCACATATTTTAAACTAGGGTTTCGACAAGATAAACCCTAATAGCCATATCTCCACGCCAAAGCCATGCCAACCATTCCAGCCGCACCACCGTGCCAATGCCATGCCATGCGAGCCACATCTCCGCGCCAAAGGCATTCCAACCATGCCAGCCGCACCACCGTGCCAATGGCATGCCATGCCAGCCACAACTCGACGCCAAAGGCATGCCAACAGTGCCAGCCGCACCACCGTTCCAATGGCATGCCATGCCAACCAGATCTCCGCGCCAAAGGAATGCCAACCATGCCAGACGCACCATCGTTCTAATGACATGCCATGCCAGCCACATCTCTATGCCATCCGCACCACCGTGCCAATGGTATGCCATGCCAGCCACATCTCTGCGCCAAAGGCATGCCAACCATGCCAGCCGCACCATCGTGCCAATGGCATGCCATTCCAGCCACAT
>NW_020639929.1:782466-789975 GCF_003573695.1 Papaver somniferum
CCACCGTACCAATGGCATGCCATGCCAGCCACATCTCCGTGCCAAAGTCATGCCAACCAAGCCAGCCGCACCATCGTGCCAATGGCATGCCATGTCATCCAGATCTCCATGCCAAAGGCATGCCAACCATGTCAGCCGCACCATCGTGCCAATGGCATTCCATGCCAGCCACATCTCCGCGCCAAAGGCATACTAACCATGCCAGACGCACCATAGTGCCAATGGCATGCCATGCCAGCCACACCTCCGCGCCAAAGGCATGCCAACCGCACCATCGTGCCAATGGCATGCCATGCCAGCCACATCTTCGCGCCAAAAGCATACCAACCATGCCAACCGCACCATAGTTCCAATGGGATGCCATTCTAGCCACACCTCCGCACCAAATCCATGTCGGCCATGCCTCCATGTCGCTGGCTGCCAACAATCAACGACCACCCTTCCTTCTGAGATGCAAATCTCAGCCGTCCAAGTTCGCCACCAAACGCGTGGCAACTTTTATCCCAATGCCATCCCCTAACTTTGGCCGCGCCTAAACTATGCCAAAACCCTAATTTTGCCCACGCATAAAACTATGCCAAAATCCTAGCTTAGCCGCGCCTAGACCATGCCAAAGCCATGCCGGTCATGCCTCCATGCCGCTAGCTTCCAAACGAAGGGTTGCAACAATCAACAGACACCCTTCCTTCTGAGATTCAAATATCAGCCGTCCAAGTTCGCCACCACACGCGTGGCAACTTTTGGCCCAATTCCAAGCCCTAACTTTGGCGCGCCTAAACTATGCCAAAACCCTAATTTTGGTCGCGCCTAAAACTATGCCAAAATACTAGCTTGGCCGCGCCTAAACCATGCCAAAGCCATGTCGGCCATGCCTCCATGCCGCTGGCTACCAAACGAAGGGTTGCAACAATCAACGGTCACCCTTCCTTCTGAGATGCAAATCTCAGCCGTCCAAGTTCGCCACCAAACGCGTGGAAACTTTTGGCCCAATGCCAAGCCCTAATTTTTTCCGTTTATAAACTATGCAAAAACCCTTATTTTGATCGCGCCTGAAACTATGCCAAAATCCTAGCTTGGCCGCGCCTAAAACATTCCAAAGCCATGCCGGCCATGCCTCCATGTCGCTGGCTTCCAAAACGGAAGGTTGCAACAATCAATGGCTACCTTTCCTCTCAAGATGCAAAATCTCGACTGTCGAAGGTCACCACCGAGCCGACAAGCCTCCCAAGCTCAACTTTCCAAACAATAGCAACATGCTACACAAAACGCTCGAGACATCAAAACATGTCACAAACTGGGGGATGCTCATCAAGGTATTGGTCTGGCGGTTTACATCGTGTGACGTACACTACGCCCGTTACAAGAAAGTGTCATAAGAGTGAGGTGGTTGGTAAATACAAAAAGTAATGGTGAAACGTTTCCTTCATTATGGAAACTTCAATTCCAGGCGTTACCCGTTACCGCTTTCTTCCATTTACTCAATCGTTTCCACTTATTACGAGACCAGGGTACATTTCGTTGCGACTTGTATAAATAGGTCTCAGCTATTTCTACCAAACGACAAGTTTTGGTCAGGAGAATACAACACTCAGAAATCACTTGTTAGCTTTCTCATCTGTTAGCTTTCCACTTTCTGATACAAGTCGTCAAACAACTACTCTTCCAGAATCAACTATTCTGGTCTCAACACTCTCTTCGTTTCCCTCCCTATACCAACCCTCCTCCTTCACTTTGTGACCTAAGCAAGTCTAGAACGGTCATTTCTTGGTTTAGGCCGGATTTGTACAGATTGATCTCTCGAATCAAAGTACTCCCTTGCAGTACATTGTTTAGGGTTTAGACTCGTTTCTCACCCACACAGTCGAAATTACCAAAATCAGTAGAAACTATTTTCAACCTCAAACAATTGGTGAGCACAGTGGGAGATCAATCTCTCGGTTGCAATATCGATTTCCAATTTCTAGTTTCACCTTTCAATTCCGATCTCAATATGGTAGAAGCAAACAATCCGCTCGGGAATCAATGTCCCAGTTATCAGTTTTCACACGACGAGGAGTGACTGGGGACTTATCGCGGTCAAGACGGCGTCACCCATAAAACTACGGTGGACATGCCTATGGCTAGGGTTTTCACCAAGATGGAAGAACAAGCTAAAGGAGGAACGCTGGAATACATACTTGGAGTATGCTCGTTGTGTTGGTACTAGCTCCAAGACGAGGGAATAAAAATGACGATATTGGATAAAGTAGATGGGTAGCGCCTTTTATAGGCATGATGTTTTTGGAGCTCGAATGGAGGAAGTTTTACTATTTTTGGTTACACATTGGAAGAGGCAATCGGGCCCGCTATCAATGTTGCATGGCGCCAACAGGACGTGGCCAAGCTATCTCCAAGAGACCGCGAGCGCCATCTCCACGCTTCAGCCAGCACCATCTCCGCGTCCCCTCTACTCCTAGCCAACACCAACAGCTTGCATCCTTCCAACACCAGCAGCTTGCATCCTTTCCAGCGCTAACAGATTGCATCTTTCCAGCGTCAGCAGCTTGCATCCTTCCAGCGCTAACAGCTTGCATCTTTCCAGCGCCAGCAGCTTGCATCCTTTCCAGCGCTAACAACTTGCATCCTTCCAGCGCTAACAACTTCCATCTTTCCAGCGCCGGCAGCTTGCATTCTTCCAGGGCTAACAACTTGCATCTTTCCAGCGCCAGGAGCTTGCATCCTTTCCAGCGCTAATATCTTGCACCCTTCCAGCGCCATATTTTCACTCCACAGCCATCCAAAGTCCAGCGCCATCTTCTCCACTCCATCACCAGCCAAAGCAATGCCATCCTCACCCTTCGAAACAACGCCATGGCTCCAGCACTCCGTGATCAAAACCGCGCCATTTCTGCACGATACACCTACGATTACCAGAACCAGAGACGATTCCGCCACCCCCAACGTTTCTTCAAGTATGACAGCTCCAACCGTCACCAGAGCCGTTGCTACTCCACCATCAAGGCAAGAGACTGGAGAATCCGGAAGAAGCCGACCTCCTTTTACCACTGATGATTTGATGGAAAGAAAAAAGGTTCTCGTAAGGCTCAGACAGACGTGTCTATAACTCAGAAAGAGATAGATATTTCCTCAAGATACCGACGGAGCGGCCACCATAAGAGTCACGTCAACCCAAGAGGGAGCTGACAAGGAATACTTTTAACATCCGGCGCAGGCACTTTAGCAGTATGTGCGTTTATATATGAAGAGGCTCGCTTTGCTCTTGAATGCCCAGTATAAGGGAATCAGCAATCCAATTTCATCACACGTAAAGATTAGGAACGACTTCTCCAAAATCGAGGCAAAGGAAATCAGCAACCCTCCTGAGTTCACAGAGACCCTCTTCCCGTGAGGAGCTGCATGATTTCTGGGGACTTCGCCCACAAAATCGTGCAGTCTATGATGAAACATTTATGTGGAGATTCTATGTATCTCCAAGGTGTAGCGTCAAGACATATTTGCATCCATCAACCGCACTGCATCAGGAAAGCAGCTGTTTCCATCCAGGGAAGTCTTCCCAAACCCCAACCTCTCTTGGAAAACACGATTGATAGATGGAACTGGGGACTCTTAACCACTGTTCGCTTGAAGGGTGTCCAGTTTGACAGCACGCTAATTAACGCAGACTCTCCGCTTCAATGTCCTTCTGCAGCGGATCCGCTTCAACGTTCGCTCTAGCAGCCGCTCCGCTTCAACGTCCTCCAGCACTTCAACGTCCTCCAGCAGCGGCTCCGCTTCAATGTTCACTCCAGCATCCGCTCCGCTTCAACGTCCTCTAGCAGCGGCTCCACTTCAACGTCCTCCAGAAGCGGCTCCGCTTCAACGTTCGCTCTAGCAGCCGCTCCGCTTCAACGTTCGCTCCAGCAGCCTCTCCGCTTCAGCGTTCTCTCCATATGCTGCTCCAAGATCCGAAGCCGAGGCTTCAGCGTTTGGATCCTTAAGTTTCAACGTCCTCTCCAATAGCCGAAGCCGCTTCAACGCCGCTCCCTCCTGCCAAAGATCGTATCGTGGCCGCCACTCCTTCCTGCAAAGGGTCGTGCCACCACACTTCCCATGTCAAGGATCATGATAGCAGCCAGCCAATCTTCATAGTCATGGCCACCTTTTGATCCATCCCGCAAAAGCTCGTGATCATGTAAAGTTTGCTCGCTTACGCATTCAACCAATCCTTTTACTTCCATGGATGCCCATACAATTCCAGCCAACCGACTTTGTTCCCACGACAATGTAGTCTCTTCTGATTACATCTTATACCAAGAACTGTTGCTGCTCATTTGACGATACCATCCAGAGCTCCACCGCAACAGCAATCACTACAAAGATCTACACGGAATCCCTTCAACCAAAATGACATAGCCACAACAAGGTCATCTACCCTTCAAGGGTGTAGCGCAAGAATATCATCACCTCTTTGTCTAGAAGACGCCTTCAACACTTTACGAGGCCGCGGTGGATCCCAAGACTGCTCAGAGGAAAACATCTTCAGAAACTAAAGAAAAATACGACTGGGAACTGTTCATCGCAGTCCATCGCGACGATCATTAAAGACTCATGAGATAACTCCAGAGACACGGCTGAAACATTTTCTTGAAGAAATAGAGGGAGCCACGATAAATAACATAACTCTATCATATCTACCTCTTCGCTATCCAAAATATTTCGTCCATGTGATATACTGAGCATCCCAGCGTCACATCCAGAAGAGTACAATAAGCTTGTATGAAATCCCGTGGACATCGATTCAAGGCGACGCAATGAAAGTATGCTACACATGGGTACTACCAGCATGATACACTTTCACGCCCCTCAACCTGGTTATTTCTGATTTCAACATCATCACTACCGAAGTTTTACGAGCCGCGGGAATCTCTCAACATGAAGCCGTACATGTGCATCGAAGACTCCAAAAGAACGCCACAAAGATACATTCACATATTCGTCCATGCCATCGGATCTAACAGAAATATAACTGAGGACTGCTCACAGCATCCCATTCCATATGATAGTCCAAGATTCAGAAGCTGGTTCGAAGGATGTCTCTTGGAAAAAAGTCCTTGAAGACTTGATAGCAGCAAATCGGCAACAGAATGTCTCCCAAATCATCTATTTCATCCTGTGGCTTCGGAAGATTTCTACCATACAATCATCCACAGTATATCATCATCGCGATCAGAAGGTCCAGACACTGAACAACCTAAAGTGAAGGATCGACTGACAACGCAACCACAATCTCCAAGGTTAGCCCTGACATGATCGTTTCCGAGCATATATTTCATCCATCCATCCCAAGAATGCAATGGAGTTTGGTAAATTTTGGAATCCACTGGAGAGACACTGCAAACGAAAGCACAGAACCAGACGAGCAACAGAAAACACAAGAGGGTCGATACCTCTTTTCATGCAGACGGAGTTTCTAGAGTTTGAACAGAATAAAGATTCCTTCTTGCTCCATGAATGGGAATAGATGACTGGGCGCAACTATACCACCTCGGGTCCGCAACATCGCTCATGAATTCTTCCTGAGTTTTACTATCGGGCTGTTTTCACCTCCTAAACGAGCTCAAAACCTAAATATTCCCGCGTAGAGAGATAGGAAATTCGTTTCCGATCGAAATGAAGGCGAGGACCGTCAAAATCCGTGTTTGTACGAGAATTCTACAACGATTCTAGTAAGGGGCGCTAATTAGGGTTTCGACATGACAAACCCTAATTTAGACAAAGTTGACATCATTCCACGGAACTGAAGCCAGTCGTCACCCTTCCACGAAACTGAAGCCAGTCGTCATCCTTCCACGGAACTGAATCCAATCTCCACCATTCCACGGAATTGAAGCCGGTCGTCACCCTTTCACGGAACTGAAGCCAGTCTCTACCATTCCACGGAACTGAATCCAGTCATCACCCTTCCACGGAACTGAAGCCAGTCATCATCCTTCCACGGAACTGAAGCCAAACTCCACCATTCCACGGAACTGAAGCCGGTCGTCACCCTTCCACGGAACTAAAGCCAGTCGTCATCCTTCCATGGAACTGAAGCCAGTCTCCACTATTCCACAGAAATGAAGCCAGTCGTCACCCTTCCACGGAACTGAAGCTAGTCGTCATCCTTCCACGGAACTGAAGCCAGTCGCCATCGTTCCACGGGCCCGCAACATTCCTCCTGAATTCTCCCTGAGTTTTATTGTCGGACTGTTTTCACCTCCTAAACGGGCTCGAAACCTAAATATTCCCGCGTAGGAGGTAAGAAATTCTTTTCTGATCGAAATGAAGGGGAAGACCGTCAAAATCCGAGTTCGTGCGAGAATTCTACAACGATTTTAGTAAGAGGCGCTAATTAGGGTTTCGACATGCCAAACCCTAATTTAGAAAAACTTGCCAGGCGCCGTCACCACCGTTTGGTAGCCGAAGTTCCAGCGCCATCACCACCGTTTGGTAGTCTAATTTTTGAAACCAATTTCCACCATTCCGTGGACCGAAGACAGTATCTAGCGACAGCGGCTCCATTCCAAGCCGCACCATGCCAGCGGCTCCATTCTAAGATGAACCATGCCATCTGCTCTGTTCCAAGCCGCATGATGCCAGCGGCTCCAAGCCAAGATGGCGCCAACTTCTTGCGTCCCAGCCATCGGCCATCTCTTCCACTCCGCGCCCTAGCCAGCAGCACTGTTCACCTTTCTATGGCTAACCAGAGCACCGTCTCACGGACCAAATTGAAATGCCGCCTCTGTCGACCAGTAGCCAAAGACGCAGCACTGATGCCAACGCAAGAGTTGTGGATTCTCTTTACCTCCCGAAAAAGGTTATCCGGATCTTCCTGACCATCTCTTTATAACTTGCCGTTTCGATTTTGTCCCTGTCTGTCACCATCTCATGCTTACCTCGCAACAAGTCCCCTGTTCCGAGATAAGCAGGGGACTTAATGTTTATGGTGGTTTTTAGCTTAGGGTTAAAATCGTAAAACCTTAGTCAAAAAGTGACGTCACACTTGAGTAATAATGTCGCCAATAGCACATTAATTGAACCATTCAACATGTCTGCGTAAAATTACCGGGGTACCTTTTTTAAGTATATGCCATGCTCCACGGCAGAGCCCTCGGTACTGACTGGCATAATATCTGCACATGACAGCCGCGCATGATAGCCAAACGTGCCAATCACGCGTGCCACATATTTTAAACTAGTGTTTCAACACGCTAAACCCTAATAGACATATCTCCGCGCCAAAGGCATGGCAACCATGCCAGCCGCACCACCGTGCCAAAGGCATGCCAACCATGCTAGCCGCACCACCGTGCCAAAGGCATGCCAACCATGCCAGCCGCACCACCGTGCCAATGAAATGCCATACCAGCCACATCTCCACGCCACAGGAATGCCAACCATGCCAGCCTCACCACCGTGGAAATGGCATGCCATGCCAGCCACATCTCCGCGCCAAAGGCATGCCAACCATGCCAGCCGCACCACCGTGAC